>NC_137789.1:154255987-154343487 GCF_963383645.1 Muscardinus avellanarius | reverse complement strand
TCACTGTCAGTCAAAAGGCTGTGAACGTAGCGTCTAATGGTGCCAGCTTGACGCCATGCTGAAATGTTGGCATTCTTTTTACTTAAGTCGTGGGGAAATCATTTGGATCTGTTCAGAAAAGGGAAGGATGGAGAGAGCTGACATTCCTGGAAGAAACCACGCTGCTGCCTGCGACTGGAGCGCATGTGAGGATCCAGGGACGTGGCTGAGGGAAGGAGGTTCTTCCAAATGTGTTCCCCGCTGCAGAAGAAACCAACGTGGGACGTACAGCAAGGGCACTGGCTCTGGCTCCTGCAGCCAGGGGTGTTTGGGTTTATTTGCACTTTTCTGGGGTTAAATATTTTGAGAACTTAAAAAAAAGAAGCATTCCTTTCTTCCATTTATGGTTCCCTTGGCTGCTGCCCCCCCCCCCCCAAGCCGTGCCTCCTGCAGCCGAGTGAAGGAGAGGAGGCGCCGGCTTATTCCCAAGAACAGCTAAAAGCGTCACAGGAGTTATGGGCTCTGTACTCTATGGAGGAGGAAAATATATATTTTGGTCTTGAAAGTTATTGCTTCAATTACTGAGTAATTTATTAGGCAACCTCAGGGTGGGCTTTTAAGAGGTGGTTTTGAGAGAGGCCTACAGAGACTCTCTCCTTTAATACTGCCATTGACACCCGCCACGGTGAAGCGCAGTACTCTTTCTATGTAAACTCTGCACAGAAGGCTGTCAGGACAAGCTGGTATGTCCGTGGCACTTGGCTCTGGGCTTATCTCAGTGGATTTAGTTATTCTAGAATACATCAAAATACATTCACAGCAGCACTGTTAGCAACAGGAAGAAGGTGGAAATAACCCAAATATCCATCAACTGACAGATGGGTAAAGAAAATGTGGTAAATTCACATGGTGGAATATTATTTATCCATTAAAAAGAATGCAGTACTGACCTATGCTATGGTGTGGAACCTTGAGAATACTTGCTAAGTGAAAGAAGCCAGGCACAGAAAGCCACATTGTATGATTCCATTTATAGGGGGCCAAAGAGGAGAGGTGGAGGACAGGGCCCAGAAGGCCTCTCGAGGGGAGTCCAGCTCCACCTCTATCCTGAGAGCTAGCTGCCGCTCACTTATCCCTTCCTCCCAGCATGTGCACCCAGGGAGGCCTCCCTGAGGTCCGCTGGCCTCTTTGGTCACCCATCACATGAGAGTGGCAGGGGTTTCCTGGGAAACAGAAGAGTTGGGGGAGGAAGGAGAAACCAGAGGTGAGCAGATAAGGTGACCTAACCGAGGGGAATGGGAGGAGGAGAGGGAAAGTCCCTAATGTACATGATGTACATTAACAAACATAACAGAGTCCATCGCTAAGCCAAACAGGAGAAGGAGGGAGGGGGAGGGAGTGGGGTGGGACCTGGGGAAGGGCTAATTGAGTGATATGTGCATGTGTGCCTCCACCATTTTGTACTCCATTAAGATGTATGACTATACTGCACCAATAAATTTAAAAATTTTAAAAAGAAGAATAGCTGGGGAAGCTTGTGGGCAGGGCTCTCTGGGGAGTGCTCAGCACCCATCTGTATGGGAGGCCAAGGCAGGGACAGGGAGGAGCAGGACCTGAGTCACCACAGAGGCCTCTGGCAATCCTGCAGGAACTCTGGAGCTGCGGTGGCCTCCAGGGCCATCCAGCATACAGCTGAGGGTATCAGGCCTTTGCTCCTGCTTGTTAAACAACTACTGCGTGCTGCCCCTGGGGAGGGGGAAAAACCTGAAGCCTAGCAGACTAAGTGCCTTTCTAGGGGACAGTTCAACTGTGGGCTGCCAGCAGCTGAGGGGGCTGGGAGAGAGAGGGTCGGGCAGCAAAGCCAGTGTCCACTGTGAGGCCACTGGGACCAGAGATCACAGCGTCCCCTCAGCGGATCAGAGTAAATATTGCAAGTCTTGAAGGTCGGCAGGCAAATCAGGCACTTCCACAACCATTTTATTTTTTAACAATTTTTTTATTGAACATAAATAGTATACATTTACACTATATTTGGTGCCCTCTCCCCCCCGCCCCCGTTTTCCCTTCCCCCCTCCCACCAATGGTTGTCCAGGTTAACCATGTCTTATTCATAATTTTACACATGTTCAGGTGTCGACCCTCATTAATCAAGATCGGCCTTCCTCCTCTCCTATCTTTCCATTCAAACTTAGCTAGTATTTCGATATCTGGAGTCCTTCAATATCTGGAGTCCCACTGGTATCCTTTGTGTTTCCTAGTTTGGGCATATTAGAGGAAACATATGTATCTTCTCCTTCTGTGCTTGGCTGGTCTCACTTAACATAATGTTCTCCAGGGCTTTCCATCTTCTTGCAAATGATATAATTTTGTTCTTCTTTATGGCTGAATAGAATTCCATTGTGTGTATTTCCCACAGTTTTGCTATCCATTCATCTGTTGATGGTGATCTGGGTTGGTTCCATATTTTGGCTATTACAAATTGTGCTGCTATGAACATAGGTATGCATATGTTGCTGTATTTCTCTGAATTCAACCCCTTTGGAAAGATACCCAGGAGTGGTATAGCTGGATCATATGGTGGATCTATTCCCACCTTTCTTAGGAATCTCCACACAGATCTCCATAGTGGTTGAACTAGTTTGCATTCCCACCAACAGTGTAAAAGAGTTCCTCTTTCCCCACATCCTCGCCAGCATTTGTTGTTGTTTGATTTCTTTATGCTTGCTACTCTGACTGGGGTTAGATGGAATCTCAGTGTAGTTTTGATTTGCATCTCCCTGATGGCCAGTGATGAAGAACATCTTTTCATGTATCTATTAGCCCTTTGTATCTCTTCTTTTGTGAAGTGTCCATTTGGTTCATTTGCCCATTTCTTGATTGGGTTGTTTGTTTTGCTAGTGTAGAGTCTTTTGAGCTCTTTGTATACTCTGGATATTAGCCCCCTATCAGAATGGTGGCTGGTAAAAATCCTTTCCCATTCTGTAGGCTTCCTCTTTAGGTTATTGATAGTTTCCTTTGATGAGAAGAAACTTTTTAGTTTGATGTTATCCCACTTGTTTATTCTTGCTTTAATTTCCTGAGCTTTGGAGGTTTTGTTGAGAAAGTTACTGCCTGTGCCAATATGTTGTAGTGTTGAACCTATGCTCTCCTCTACTAACTTCACAGTCTCAGGTCTAATTTCTAAGTCTTTGATCCATCTTGAGTTGATTCCTGTGTTTGGTGAGATATAGGGGTTTAGATTCATCTTTTTACAAATGGTTAGCCAGTTCTCCCAGCACCACTTGTTGAAAAGGCTATCTTTTCTCCAGCGTATGTGTTTGGCCCCTTTGTCAAAGATTAATTGACTAAAGATGTGTGGGTTTGTTTCTGTATCTTCTATTCTAATCCACTGGTCAGTATATCTGTTTTTGTGCCAGTACCATGCTGTTTTTACTACTATTGCTCTATAGTATAGTTTGAAGTCTGGGATTGTAATGCCTCCTGCGTGTTTCTTGTTATTGAGAATTGCTTTGGCTATTCTAGGTCTTTTCTTTCTCCATATGAAGTTCATGATTGATTTTTCTAGGTCTCTGAAGAATGTCACTGGGCACAACCATTTTATTTTATTTTATTTTTATTTAATTAATTTATTTTTTTATTGGTGCACTGTATTCATACATCATAGTAGAATACATACTTTTGTAGACATACATGCACACTTTTCCCAGTCAGCCCCCACCCAATCCCCACCCCATTCTCTCCCTATCCCTCCCTCCCATGCTTGGCTTAGTAGTTGACATCTAGTATTATGGCAATTTATCTAAAATTAAAAATGATAATCTCACATAACAGTTTCATTTGTCTGATACCAAGCTTTTGATGACTTAAAGATAACATTTCAATATTTCCCCTTGCTTTCTTTCTTACCAGAGAATATTTTTTTCTATTTTTTAGTTGAAACTATCATACATTTATATATTTATTTTTCAGAAAAAAAATCTATCCTAATATGGAATATGGACTCTAGGTACCCAAAACGATCTTGAAAAAGAACAAAGCTAGAAGATATATATTTTCTGATTTCAAACCATATAAAGCTACAACAATTGAAACAGTGTAGTACTATTCTAAAGGCAGATATATAAACCATTGGAGTTAAATAAAAGCCTAGAGCTAAATTCTTCCCTATATTGTCAAGTTATTTTTGACAAGGTTTCCACGAACATTTGGTGGTAGAAATAATAATCTTTTAACTAAATATTGTTAAAAAATAATAATTACATGGAAAAGAATAAAATTGGACCCTTACCTAATCCCATATACAAATATTAACTCAAAATAGATAATAGACCTAAATATAAATCTTAAGACTATTAACTTTTAGGAGAAAATCTGGGTCTTTAAACCTCACAACATTGAAATTGGCAGTGATTTCTTGGTTATGATTTCAATGACACAGGCAACAGAGGAGTATACAAACTCCCTAAAAAATAAAAAAATATTGTATATCCAAAGACAATGTAAACAGAGTTAACAGTTACTAATAGAATGGGATAAAATATTTCCAAATGCTATATCTGAAGGTATATTAATATTCCAACTAGAAATCCTAGAAATTAACAACAATAAAGGCAAACAATACCCTTTAGAGATAGGTAAAAGACTAACATAAATAATGAATCTCCACAGATAACCAATCTTAGTTGTCTATTGGATAGAAAATCTTGTTTCTCTAGTTCTGGAGTGTGTTACCTATTTCTTCTTTGTAGTTAATCTCTTTGAGTATTTTCTCTAGTGCTGGTTTTGAAGACATAAATTCCTTCAGTTTCTGTTTGTCATGGAAGCTTCTTATTTCTCCATCTAATTTGATAGAAAGTTTTGCTGGGTAGGAAATTTTTGGCTGGAAGTTGTTTTCTTTCAGAGTTTGGAATATGTTACTCCAAGCCCTTCTGGCTCTCATAACTTGGTTTGGGAAGTCTGGAGTGATTCTAATTGGTTTGCCTCTGAATGTCACTTGGCCCTCTGCTTTTGTTGCCCTTAAGATTCTCTGCTTGGCTTCCACATTGGTCATTTTGACAATTATGTGGCGTGGGGATCCTCTTCTCTGATCCTGTCTAAAGGGAGTTCTATAAGTTTCCTGGACCTTTGTATCAACCTCTTGCTCTATGTTTGGAAAATTTTCTGCTATTACTTCCTTGAAGAGAGTGTTGATCCCTTTAGTTTCACTTTCTTTTCCCTCCTCTATTCCAATTATTCTTAGGTTAGCTCTCTTAAAATGGGCCCATATTTCTTCAATATCAGATTCCTGCTGTCGGATATTTTTTTCTAGATTAGAAACTATGAGTTCATTTTTGGATTGCTCATCTTCTAAGAGCGAGATTCTGTTCTCCATGTGGTCTAATCGGTTGTTTGTGCTTTGAATTGAGGCCCTTACTTCATTAATTGTATCCTTTATCTCTTTTTGGCTCTCTCTGAGTTCTTTTCGAAGCACCTCGATTATTTCTACAGTTATTTTCCTGATTTGATCTTCCAGAAATCTCTCATTTTCTGTTTTATCGGGTTCTGATGTTGTGGGGTTGTGGGCATTAATTGCTCCAGTATTATTTCTCTTTCCCATGATTTCGGATGTTTGTGCCTTCTCTGGGTTCTTCCCTTGGGTCACCATGACTTCACTTAAGGTGTTCTGGATCTCGAGTCAGTAGTATCTCAGACCCCACTACTCCTTTACTGGGTTTTATCACAGAGTCTCCGACCCAGAGAGTCGATAGAGGCTGCTTTAGACTGTGGGGGGTGCCAGGTTGCACGTTCTCCTATGGTGTGATATCTCTGCCACCGCCCCTCCCCCACTGGGTCGAGTCTCAGGGAGTACAGTACTGGGATTTCTCCTCTGTGGCCCGCAATTTGACTCACTGTTCTTGAGTACGCAGATATAGCTGTACTGGCCTCGCTGAATTCGCTGCTGCTGCCGCCGGTGGCAATATGGCGCCACTGCTACGCCCTCGGCTGTGGGGCTGGCGTTTTTCTTCTTGATTTTGATTTCTACTCTGAATCCCTGCAGCGTGTGCTGAGCTCGGCCACTGGGAGCTTTAGATGCTCTCTGCGCGGAGAAATCCCGCCTAGCTGTTCCGCAGTGGCTCACCTCGGCTTGCTGTAGCCGTCCCGTGAATTTGCCGGTGCCGCCGGCAGTATGGCGCTGCTGCCGCATCTGCCGCGTCCTTGGGCGCGAGGCCGGTGTATCTCCTCTGTGGCTCTGTTCTCAGTCCGCTTTCTCTCTGGAGCCTGGTGATTTTTTGTTTCACTGGTGATGGTGTTTTCTGGCTATGAAAGGCGCTGATTTTGTGGTAATGGAGATTTGTTGTTAGCGGGGCTCTTAAGCCCCGCTTTTCTCGGTCGCCATCTTCCCGGAAGTTCCGGCACAACCATTTTAAAATGTCAAGACCCTGTTAGCTCTTGGCAGACCAGAGTTGGTCAACTAGCCAGAGTCTGAAGACCTCACGGCTAAGTCTCTGTTGTCCAAAATGGTTGCGCCACTAGGGGTGGCAGTTACGGCAATGGCTGTCAGTCCATTCTGTGCTGCTGTGAAAGAATACCATGGACAGGGATATCTATAACGAACAGAGTTTTATTTCTCAATGTTCTGGGGGATGAAAAATATGGGATCCAGGGCTCAATCTTCTCACCCCATCACCCCATGGAGAAAAACAGGGGAGGATGCAGCATGCTCACCAGAGAGGGCAAGGAAACATTCCATAGCCAGGTGTGGTGGTGCAAGCCTGCAACCCCAGCACTGGGGAGGCTGAGACGGGAGGATCACGGGTTCAAGACCAGGCCCTGAAACATAGCAAGACCCTTAGAAACTTAAGGAGACCCTATATCAAAGGGGAAAAATTAGGCCTGGGATGTAGCTTGGAGGTAGAGTGCCCCTGGGTTTCAGATATTATTCATGTGATAAGAAGCCTAGGCCCAAGACAACAGCATCTATCCACCCTCGAGGATCACACTCTGGTGACCTAATAACTTCTTTTTTTAAAAAATAAATTTATTGGTGCATTGTTGTCATGCATTTTAGTGGAATACAAGATGGTAGAAGCATACATGTACCTGTTACCCAATTAGCCCTTACCCAATCCCCACCCCATTGCCTCTCCCTCCCTCCTTCTCATGTTTGGCTTAGTGATTGACTGTGATATGTTTGTGAATGTGCATCATGTACATTAGGGAATTTCACTCTTCCCCCTCCCATCCCCTCAGGTAGGTCACCTTATTTGCTCATCTATAGTATCTCCTTCTTTGTCTAGAGTTCCTCCTATGACCCATTTTCTCCCTAGTTTCTGTATATTAGGAAGCTTCTTCTACACAGATACAGGAAACTTACAGAATCCCCTTTACTTAAGATCAGAGAAAAGGTTCACCACATAATAGTCAAACTGACAAATGTAGAAGCCAAAGAGAGAATCTTAAAGACAACAAAAACAAAAGGTCAACAAAGACAATAAAAAGTGACGTTTAGAGGCAAACCAATTAGAATCACTCCAGAGTTACCAAACCGAGTCATGAAAAACAGAAGGGCCTGAAGTAACAATTTTCAGCCAAAGAAAAACAACTTGCAGCCAAAAAAATTCTACTCAGAAAAACTATCTCTCAAATTAGACGGGGAAATATAAATCTTTCATGACAAACGGAAGCTGAAAGAAATTATGTTTTCCAAACCAGCACTAGAAAAAAATACCCAAAGAGATTGACTACAAAGAAGAAATAAGTAATATATGCCAGACCCAGAGAAACAAAAATTTCCATCAAGCAAGCAATTAAGCAAAGAAGAACAAATACTATCTCAAACAGAAGTTAAAACTCAAAATGTTAAGAATTAAAAACCATCTCTCAATAATCACACTGAATATAAATGACCTCAACTCCCCAGTAAAAAGATATAAGGTGGCAAAATGGATTAAAAACCAGAACCCATCTATGCTGCCTGCAAGAAACACACCCCACTAGTAGAGATAGTAACAAACTAAAGGTCAAGGGCTGGAGCAAGGTAATCCATGCCAACAGAACTCGATGGCAAGATGAGTAGCAACTATGATATCAGACAAATTAGACATCAAGCCCAAGCTTATTAGAAGAGACAAAGCAGGTCATTTTTTACTGGTAAAAGGAACAACCTAGCAAGAGGAAATAACAATAGTCAACATTGATGCCCCAAACATAGGTGTAGCTACTTTCATAAAACAAACTCTCTTTGACATTAAACCACATATAAATTCCAATACAATAATACTGGGAGACTTCAACACCCCTCTCACACCATTAGACCAGTCTTCTAGACAAAAGGTCAGTAAAGATGCCTCAGACCTAAAGAACACCATTAACTGCCAAGACATCCTGCTGCCTCGGCATCTATGTGTTGAGACCCCCCACTCCACATAGTTAATCGGCAGAACGCCCCGAGAAAGAGGGTCGTCTCTGGCCAAAGTACCCCCCACTTTTAGATACCCTTCACTATTATTCCTTTTAACTTTCTACACGAATTGCTCCAGTGATGTGAAATTAGGACTATAAATAGAAACTGAGTCCGTGGAAATAAAATCTCTAATAATTTGCCTAAACGTCCTTGGCTCTGCTCAATAAAAAAAACTGGCCAGAATTCAGATGCTGTGATAAGCATTCCAGCTGCAGCAATTACAAAGGGTCTCTGACCCTCACTATCACTAACTTAGGTTAAGCTATTAACTCCGGTAAGGTAGTTCAGTTTAAGGAAACTTTGTTTACCCTTGAGATCCTGCCTAGAGACAGAGAAGATAAAAACCTTGTGTGTGACCTTAAAGCAATTTAGTTGATAAACAACTTAGTTGCCCAAATACAATAGACTCAAGGAGAAAGATTGGTGACTTTTACGCCCAGTGTAAATATTCCTGAAGACAGAGAGGCTGACCGCATGGTTAATGAATATGACAAAATAAAGGACAGACGTTCTAAATATATATGTATGAAGGAAAGGAAATACCGTGTAAGAGTAAGAAAAGCATTTTTGCATGAAGAAGAGCTTATCATAAGAAAGTCCCAACTGGGAAAGAAAGGAATTAGAAAGTTAGAAGCAGGTTGCAGAGGGTTTGTGACAGAGAAATGGATTATTAAAGATGGTTAGACTTTTAATAGGCTTATTGTCTAAAGAAGAGTGTTCAGCAGTTAAGGAAATACATCTGACAATTAAAACCAAGAACTTTGTGGTGTTGTTTGTGGTATTTTGTCTGCAAAACTGTGTTGTGAGTTTGCTTAAGCTTTCAGATTTAGGAGATAAAAAATGCCAACACCTGGAGAAACTTTATCACATCCACCTGAATCACCACGTCTCCCCACACTTGCTATATGAACTGAGCCCAAAAGATGGAAAGTTCCAAGAAAGCCAAAGAAGATTCCCCGAGAAACCCCCAAGCCTTGGCCATGCTTGTTTATTTTGGGAAGTGGCCCCCTGAGACTGCTTATCTGCAAAGACCTTGGAAAAGAATCAGGAGTCAGGAGTCAATCTCTCGAAGATCAACAGCCAGCTGAAGGACTAGTTTTATTACCTTTGTTTACATGTCATTCATTATTATTTCACAATGATTACACCCACCTCCCTCTCCTCTTACTATTAACTTTACTGGTGAAAGGTATAAATTTCTTGGAGTTTTTGTAATAAAATGTCATTGGCTCAAGAAGCCTTTGTCCACCTCAAATTCTTTCCCAAGCGCCGTACCTAAAAACTTAGGGAATTCATAGAGGGGAAAGAATTGCTGCAGATAAGTTTCTGCAGAACTCCACCTGCCTTTTGCCCCATCTTTCTGAGGCTCCCGGTCGCGAGTGGACTTGCCCACACAGGACTGAGCCCGTCGGTAACAATTAACCAAATGGACCTAGTAGACACATATAGAATATTCCCCCCAACTACAGTAGAGTTCACATTTTTCTCAGCTGGTCATGGAACCTTCTTCAAAATAGATCACAACCTAATCACCTCTTAGAGGTCACCTCTCAACAGGGCTGGAGATGAATTTTCCACGTGTGAACTCTGAGGATACACTCAAACCAGAACAGTTAAATGCTTCAAGTCTCCATTTCTTCAGCTTTAAAAAGGTTATACTGACTACCCTGTATCTTATCGCACCTAGTAAATAAGAGAAGTGGGAATAGCCAGATTACCCAGTGCTCAACAGGCACGTTCCAGGTCCTCCCTCCCTTCTGCTCCTTCCTCTGATCCTGTTCTTCTGAGCCATCAGCTCTTTATCCAATGACCAAAGGTCCCCCGTTGTTATCAAAGGGCAGGGGTTCTTCTTCTATGTCCAGAGAAAACCAACCAGGCGGAGCAACCTGAGCAAGTGAAGCCACAGACCCAGAGGCCTCCTGGCCACCAGGCTCCTCTTCTCATGCAGGCCCACTGAGCCTTCTGTGCCTTGGGGCCTCTGGAGCCACTGAAGGCCACTGGATGCACTTGGATACTAAAGGGCACTATCTCCCTGCCCAGGGCACTGATTACATAATCCTTCTGAACATTCCACCTACAGACAATTAAACTTGCAAAGCTTTTAAAGTAATGTCCATCCAGCAGCACAGACAAGCTGTGTGATACTGCTGGGTCCAATCACATGCCTGATAGA
The DNA here is from genome assembly GCF_963383645.1 of Muscardinus avellanarius. Lineage (NCBI taxonomy): Eukaryota > Metazoa > Chordata > Mammalia > Rodentia > Gliridae > Muscardinus > Muscardinus avellanarius. Next base: position 154,332,892 of record NC_137789.1, on the reverse strand, counting down.
CTTCCCCCTCACCCCAGTGGGAAGCAAGTTTGGTCCCTCAACTGACCAGATGTCCTAGTGTCAGGGTCCTTGGAGTCAATGAGACATCAAATGCAATTGACTGCGCCCTTCTCTGGCACTGGAGAATTCTGTGGTTATAATTCCTGGCATCATTTCTGGCAATGCAAAAGATTCTGCTTTTTTTTAAATTGGTGCATTGTAGTCATACACCTTAATGGGGTACAAGATGGTAGAAGCATACATGTATACATCACTCATTTAGCCCTTCCCCAATTCCCACCCTATTCCCTCCCCTTTCCCTCCTTCTCATATTTGGTTTAGTGATTGACTTTGATATGTTTGTTAATGTACATTAGGGTATGGGATGGGGATGCAGCCCTGGATTCCCCAGCAGTGCTCACACATACACACACACACACACACACACACACACACACACACACACAACCCCACAATGCTATAAATGCAAGTACGGTCTCAGGCTAGCTCACAAATATTGATTGTTTAAATCAAATATTTAAGTAAAATTAATGTCATTAGAATAAAGCCAAAAAAATTTTGGTTAGTGGTATAAAAACAGGAAATTTTAAAAATAAAATTATTGTGAATAAAGAAAGAAAGATATGCTTGTCTGGTTTTTTATTCACCTACTGAGTGAACATTGGCAATGTGTGCCTGACAGCCTACTAAGTGCTGGAGATACACGGAAAAATAAAGCAGAATCTTTATCCTTATGGAGCTGGGACCCTACCTGGAGAGTCTAACAGGTCAGGCTACACTGGGGATGCAAACCTGATCAATGAATCTCCATTCTCTTTTAAAAGAAATAAGCCAAAGAAGTAACTACAGGTATTCGTCTTGGCAGAAGTAATATCAATCAGCTGGGCGTGGTGACACACACTTGTAATCTCTGAATTCGAGAAGCTGAGACCGGAGGATTGTGGTTCGTGGACAGCCTGAGCTACTTAGTGAGGCCCTCCACAACTTAGTGAGACCCTGTTTCAAAATAAAGAATACAAAATAGGGTAGAGGGTATAGCTTGGAGGTCAAACACCCCTGGGCTCTATCCTCAGACCTGCAAAGAAAAAGAAAGAAAGAAAGAAAAGAAAAGAAAAGAAAGAAAGGAAGGAAGGAAGGAAGGAAGGAAGGAAGGAAGGAAGGAAAAAAGGAAGGAAGGAAGGAAGGAAGGAAGGAAGGAAGGAAGGAAGGAAAAGCACTCAAAAAACATTCCAGCTGCTTCCCCACACTTCCAGGCCTTCTTATAATTGTTTCTGGCGAATGTTGTCACATCTGGGCTGAAGCTGAGAGAAGCCAGTAGGCCACCCGTCTGTGTGGTCTGCCATGATCAACACAGCGTTCCTGAGGACGGTGTCTTGGTCACCCAGGTCTCTGAGCAACCTCATAGAAAGAGCCCTTTGGTGGCCCATGGTGGGCAAAGAACGAGATGGAGAAATGAATCTGTGTCATGTCAAAGCCACTAAGACTTGGGGATCACGGGTTATTGCTCGTTGGTCCGCCTTTCCTACCTACAAGTGCACCAGGAGCCTAATCACACTTTAACAGGTGCCATTCCTCGACATAAAAAGATACAGCGTGATTTTAATTAAACTTTTTCCCCCTATAAACTGCCTTCAAAAACTTATTTAGATTCTAATTATGAAAATTCGTCAGTGCCCAAGCTGATTTCCGTTTCCTACGATTTAGAATTCATATCGTTTTTCATAAATTTACTTTTCAGATGAGTGTGAAACAAACCTCAGCCAGAAGGAATTCGCAAGTGTCATTTGGCAAGCTAAGAAAAGAACGGCATGGGGAATATCCACTTGAAGGGAACCAACAAAAGATGATGGACATACAGAGGCTGCGCATTGTCCCGTTGCCATGGTGAACGCATGTTACCGTGGTTCTAGGTGACGTGTTGGCAGTGATAACCATCACTAGTGAACGTCAGCTGGCTAGCATCCTGGCTTGGTCCTGCACCCTGACATGGGAAGTCGAGAGCTTTACAAGGCAAGGATGGGAAATATTGTGGAATTGAGAATGAATCCTGAGTGCTGAGCTCATTAGCACAGGTTACCAGAAGACCCGGATCAAGATGGGGCTTCCTTTCTCTACGTCATGAGTAAGCTCAACCTCTCCGATGAGGAACACACATCAGCAATTTTTCTTACCCATTAATGAGACGTTCAAAAAGCAGACGCCTCCAGAGCAGGGCTCAGCCCAGGACTCCTGTTCAGAGACCTGATCCCAACTTAGCGAGACCCTCGGCAACTTAGCCAGACCCTATTCAAAATAAAAAATGAAAAGTCCTGGGGGCATAGATTGGAGGTGGAATGTCCCTGGGTTAATCCTCAGTAGCCAAAACAAAAGATCTAAGCATTATACTTTTGCCTTGCCTTTGAGCTCACAGGTCAGCCTGGCCGGGGAAGCCGAGAAGGACACTGAGGGTGGGCGAGGAAGAATGGGTGGAATGCACCCATACTCGGTGGGCTTTTGATCCTTCTCCCAAATGCGTATCTGAAGATACCTTACTGGCTGATTATGAACAGTAACAACCTAAATGTATTCTGTCTTATTAAGCCAATTTTACTAAATGCCTCCCATGCAGTAGAAACTCTGCTTGGCACTGGAAACAGGGGACTCACATTGATCCTATCCCTTAAGGAACTTCAAGTCTCCTTCAGTAAGCACCTGCTGTATGTCCAGCCTCATCTACTAAAGCAGAGGGGGTTTATTTATTATTTATTTATTTATTTAGTGGTACAGGGGATTAAACCCAGGGGCATTCTACCTCCAAGCTACACCCCTAGCCCTATTTTTATTCTTTACTTTGAAACAGGGTCTCACTAAGTTGCAGAGGGCCTCACTAAGTAGCTAAGGCTGGCCTTGAACCTATGATACTCCTGTCTCAGTCTCCAAGTACTGGGATCATAAGTGTGTGCCACCAAGCCTAGCTTAAACAGAGGAGATAAAAAAAAAAAAAAAAGAAAAGAAAAGAAACTTCCCTGACTCTCAGAGAGCTGTGGTCCCTGCAACTTAAGGAGAGAGAGGCACCAGGTAATCAGCCCTTAGGGGAGTGGTCCCAGGCGTGGGGTGAGAGAGGCTTCCTGAAAAGCCACAGTGGCATCTGGCCTCCACCGAATCTCTTTATTGGCGTAGTGGAACTGTACATCATAAGGAGACTCCTCACAGCAATGCGAGCGCACATGCACACATCGCTTGTGTTGAGCTCCGTACGCCCGCTCTCCCCTTCCCACCTCCGGAACAAGTTAGTGAGATTGGTAGTGAAACCTTGTATGGACTTGTACGTAACTTTATTTGAACTGTTTCCTTCCTTAATCCTCATCTTTCCCTCCTCGTCCTTCTCCCTCAATTCCTTCCCACTGTTTCACGTGTCCTCTCTCTATCTGACTGAAATCGCTTTTACTTTCTATTTTTGTTGTAGCTTCCGCATGCGAGAGAAATCATACGGCCCTGGGCTTTCTGAGACTGGCTGATCTCACGTAGCATAATATTCTCTAGTTCTGTCTCTTTTGCTGCAAGTGATATAATTTTTCTTCTTTATGGCTGAATATAATTCTATTGTGTATAGACCAAATTTTCATTATTCATTCACCTGTTGATAAAACACTGAAGAAAGCAAGGGACAAAAGGAACTTACCTCCACATTAGAAAGGCAACCTATGATAAACTCAGCGATAGTATCATTCTCAATGGGGGAAAACTGAAACCACTTCCTCAGAAGTCAAGAACAAGGCACGACACCCACTATCACCGCTCTTATTCAACAGAGTTCTTGAGATCCTAGCCAGAGCAATTCAGCAGGAGAAGGAAATTAAGGGGAAACAAATAGAAAAAGATTAAGTGACATGATTTCTGTTTGCAGATGAACATGAACCTATCCTTAGAAGATCTGAAAAAAAAAAACTCAACCAGAAGACTCCTAGTGATGATACACAAATTCAGCAAAGTACCAGGTACAAAATCAACTGGCAAATACCAATAGCTTTTCTTTACCTCATTATCTTTTTAGTGGCTTTAAGCCTCAAACCTGGAAAGTTACATACTCAACCAGTTTGGCAATGCTGTTCCTTGGGATGTGCCCCATCTTTAGGATCCCCAGTCCTCCCTTCAGCTAAGAGATTCTGATTTTATTATAGCACATCCACTCGCATTCAACGTCCAAAGGTTGCAGTAGAGTCCTGGTTTGCCTTAATTTAATTAACCATGAAAATAGAATTTTAGTTGAATTCCCCTGGAAAGAGAGAAGTATCCTTTAAACACATAGCTGAGTTTATTATCAAGACTCTCAGAAACATTCATACATTGTGATCTAGTATTGTCACATCTGGGAATAGCCCCCCAAAATAATTCTAAATTCAGTTTAATAATGTCTTTGCACAGAGACACTGATAGCAACATCATTTGTGCTGGGAGACAATTAGAACCCACCTAACTACCCACAACTAGGGCAGTAATATGTGAGTTATGGGCAATCCATACACTAAGGCATTTTTAACCCATGTAATACCATTAATGTAGCTGGGCATGGTGGCGCACGCTTGTAATCCCAGCATTCGGGAGGCTGAGACCAGAGGATTGCGGTTCATGGACAGCCTCAGCTACTTAGTGAGGCCCTCTGCAACTTAGTGAGACCCTGTTTCAAAAGAAAGAATAAAAAATAATAGGAAAGGGGATGTAGCTTGGAGGCCGAATGCTCCTGGGTTCCATCCCCAGATCCGAAAAAAAAAAAAAAATACCATTAATGTGGTATTTACAATGATTTAATAAACTGGTAAAGTTTTAATGCAATAATGTATAGCAGAGAAGAAAACACAAGATCCAGACCGATACATAGAATTTGAGCTCAACTATAAAATGTTTGCATAGGAGGAAGAAAATAAACTAAAATGTTAATATTATGCCTAAAAGTTGAATGGTTGGAGATTTTTTATTTATTTACTTATTTTGCTCTTCTGTGGTAGAAAAATTCTTTACAATTTGGATAGTCAAAAAAGCAATATGTTAAAAGGAAGTGATGAGGCCATTGAAGCAGTCCTAGTCTGCTGGGGTCCGTGAGTGAAGATCAGTGGCTTAAATGTGGGAGAGACTCTGAGCTTTTGCAAAATGTCTTTGAACCATTAAATACATTTTATAATTCTAATTGCTCACTCGAAATTGACTGTTTATTCTGCTAATGACTTTTTTGTGGACCACTGTTTACAAATAAGGCAGTTCCTAGAATCTGCTAGCAATTAGGAGATTGTTCTGGTCTCCTAATGAAAAATAAACACCATTAATAATGCCGGTCCTGGCTTATGCTCATTTTGGTTTCGTGTCATTTATTTTAGGAACAGATAGTAATAACCCTTAAAAATTGTATCTAGCCGACAGATCATTCTTAAGCATCTTCTGCTAATCTCATGACAGGGAGAAAATGTTATTAAGGTAAGATGAAGGACAAAGATGCACTTCCTCTGCCCCTTCATTTTGGTTCTCAGAAACAATAATCTCCTGACAATCCTTGCTAATTCATTGTATTTTGCCCACGCGCCTCCACATCCACCTCATAGGCCAAGTTAATGGCCCATTCCTTGGACCATGGCCCACTACCTACCGTTTTCTAAAAACTGGGATGAACAAACACCCAGGGTTCCATACTGTCTGGTCTGTGTTGAAGCTGTGGAAATGCAGCCAGAAGTATCTGGTCATGAGAGATGAGAAAGTTAAGATGATAAGGTTATCCATGAAAAATGAAAGACCATGTCCATGCACACACTTGTGCTTGAAGGTTTCTGGCATCTTTATTTCTAACAGCCCCAAACTGAACACAAACCAAATGTCCCTCAGCAGGTGAAAAAAATGCAATAGTACTTAACAGTTAAAAAAAAAGGAAGAGCTATCAATATACACACAATAGGGATGAATTTCCAACCAATTGTGCTGAATGAAAAAATCTAGACCCCTCTTCCCCAAAGGAATAATGTGCAATTCCTTTTATATTACATTCTAGAAATTGTAAGTTAATCTATGGCAGCAGAAGGCAGAGAGGGACGTAGGGAAATGAGGAAGATATTATCATGGGAGGGGACATGTATGTTCATTATCTTGAAGGAAGTGATTAATTTACATGTGTATAAATATGTCAAACTTATACTCTAAGAAGATACAGCTGCTTGGTCAACATTCTCACTGCTACAACCCAATAAGGCTGACTACATATAACACCAAGGAAGGAAGATTTATTTGTTCACAGTTTTGGAGGATTCAGAGTTCCAGTCCATGTCAGGCAGGGTCTGTGGAGCCAAGGCATGGTGGCAGGAAGCACCAGAGGGACAGAACAAGGCTCTGTCCTCACGTCCTGGAGGCCAGAAACAAGAGAGAGAACAGGGGGAGGAAAGACCTCATATATTACCAAGGCCACACCCACAGCACCCCTCCTTAGCAACTAAGCCCTGCTTCCAGTACTGATACCTTGTTTCCTTGAGGGTTGGGGGGACATTCTAAATCTAAACCACTCCAGGCAGTTTATCATTTAATTGATAGACCTGTTTTTAGAAAAGTAATGAGCAACTCATATTTATCTTACAAGATTATAGCAATATTTTTATTCATAGAAAACGTCTACCATTAGTAAATAACCTTGTCTTTAATTGTTTTAAGTATAATCATAGGCTGTTGCCTCTGAGGTATACCCCTAGCTGATCCTCTTGTCTCAGCCTAAGTACTGAAATTCAAGCATGTTCCACCACACCCGGCTATAATGATATTTTTTTTTTTACAATACTGGGTATTGAACCAAGGGGCATTCTACCTCTTAGCTACACCCCTAGCCCTGTTTTTTATTTTTTATTTGAAACAGGGTCTCATTAAGTTGCAAAGGGCCCCACTAAGTAGCTGAGGCTGGCCATGAACCTGTGATCCTCCTGTCTCAGCCTCCCAAATACTGGGATTACAAGTGTGCACCATCACACCCAGCTTTATAATGATACTCAGTCAACAGAAATTGACATATTACTGGTGGTCCCATAAGATTACAATGGAACCAAAAAATTCCTACCACCTAGTGGCATTGCAGCCGACATAACATTGTAAGACGATATCATGCTCATGTGTTTGTGTTGATGCTGCTGTAAACACACACTTTTCACTGCCATTCATGTAAAAGTAAAGCTTCTGGACACAGTGGTGCACATCTGTGGTCCCCGGTCTCAGGAGGCTGAGGTGGGGGGTCCCTTGAGTCCAGGAGTCCAACACCAGCCTGGACAACATAGAGAGACTTGCCCTTCACAATATATAGAGCACATACAGCTACCTACAGTTCATAATACTTGATGATTATAATAATGACCATCACTGGCTTATGCATTTTTTATACTATGATTTTTTATCATTAGAGTGCACTTCTCCTTATAAAAATGTTTACTATAGAATAATAGGCTGAGTTATGTGGATAGCATCCTCGTATGTCTCAATTCTATTGTTTCTTGATGACATCGTTTTCTCTTGTGCTTGACTTAATATCATGTTAGTTTGTTCATCATGGCCCAAAGAAGTAATAAAGTAATAGATTATACCAAGTGTGTGTGTGTGTGTGTGTGTGTGTGTGTGTGTGTGTGATGTAGCCTAGATGTGCAGTAGACTATACCACTGAAGTCTGTTTAAGTGGTAAGATAAATAAATAAATAATAAATAAACCTGTGGGATAAATCATTTATATATTTTAGCATGGTGTCAGGTTCACATACTTTCTGTGGATGTTGCATAATACTGTGTGTTTAAAACATCTCATAACAAAATATATAAGAGAGATTCTGAAGGACAGAGTATATTGTGAAGTATGAGAATGGCTTAGAATCCATAAAACATGGACCTAGATAGCAAGAAATGAGGAAGAGTGAAACATAACATGGAGAATCTGGGGATAGATCAGCAGCCATCTCCTATGTGTATCGCTGTGTCTCTGCTAAAGCCTGGTGCTGACTCCGAAGCCTGAAAGACTGTTCTAGAATCTAAAATCTAAGCAGAAATAAAGGGCTGTTTCCAAACTTTTGTTGTAAGCCGTGTTTCCCCTACATGAGGTGCATTCAAAGCTGCACCACAAACCATAAAAACCATGTCACGCTCTGTGGTGACCGAGGCACAAGTCTCTCCCCTTCAGCCTGTGTGACTTGGGGCTCAGACCTGCGCTTGCCCAGAGAAGCATCCCCTCTCCACTGACCCAGCTCAATGGGTTGTCCTGTAGGTGTCACCTCAAATACTGCTCCTCTGGAAACCTTCACTCCAAAACCAGGCCAGTTCCACACCTTCTCTCAATCCCCTAGCTTCTCTTCAAATCATGTGGCCCAAGTGATCTCAGCTCCCACTGCCTGGAATGGGGAATCAACAACAGCAAGAACACCTCACCCGTGTTTCCTACATGCCTGGCGCATGGTATGCACTCAAGAAACTTGAGGATGAATAGAACAAAACCCCCTGAGCCTCCTGGAAGGCAAGCGAGGAGGTGTGGGACTCAGGAGGCATGACACAGCCTAGAAGTATAACGAGGAACAACATGAAGATGTTGGTAACCTCCTAAGGAACACGTGACTGTGGCAGTTCTCTGTTAGGCCCCTCTGTGCTGAGCCAGAGCGTGCTAAAACATCCAACGCCCCTGGACTGTGCCCTCTGGCCTCACCCCAACGGTACACACATGGATCACCAACCAGCAGTATCACAACAGGCCACTTCACAGACAAGTTCCATCACTTGTGAAACCACAGATGTGCATATGTGTAAAACAACACTAGATAGATTCTCAAGGGGAAGCCCAAGAGCCTAGCAGCTGAGAGCCTGGGCTTTAGGGCCCTGTCAGGTATATGTCTGTGTTAGTGAGGCTGACAGCTGTAACAAGCAGCCCCAGGCTTCAGTGACTTAGAGCAGCAAAAGTTCCTTTAGTGCAGAGGGTCCTCAGAAGAGATCCTTTGGGGCTGAGGTTGGATCCCTCTTTTCCCCCTATAGCTTCATTATCTTCTAGGATCTCCTCAGTCTCACTAATCTCTGAATTCAGTCAGCAGACAAGTGGAGAGAGTGTAAGTCTGCACAGGTGTTTTATGGCCAACTCTGGAAGCAATGAGCATCCCTTCTATCCACATGGTATTGGCCCAAGGCCCGGTCCATGGCCCAACCTACTGGAGAGATGTGGTCAGGAGGTCAAATGTGTCCAGGTGTCCAGGAAGAATAAACAGGATTGGAGAGTGTGCTACATTAAAGTGTCCCTCCAGAATGTATGTCCTTTTTTCAGAGCCCTAAAATGTGACCTTACTTGAAAATAGGGTAATTGTGATTTCATTGGTTAAATTAAGATGACATCTGGCTGGAGTAGGGAGGGTCCTTAATCCAGTGTGACTAGTGTTCTTATTAGAAGAGGAGACCGAGACAGACACACAGGGAAGGCTACAGAGGACAGGGGCAGAGATTGGAGGGATGTAACTGTAAGCTAAGGGGTATTTAGGATGCCCACCAACCATTGCCATCTAAGAAGAGGCAAGAAAGGACCCCGGAAAGGAGCGTTTGAAGATTACACAGCCTTCATGACACCTGTATTTCAACCTTCTAGCTTCCAGGACTGTGAGAGAATAAACCGTTTGCTATTTGGGGCCATGCAGATTGTTACCTCGCAATGGCAGCCCTTGGAGACTGACACGGCATCTCACGGTGCTTGAAGACAATGGGCTTCTCTAGACCTTGGTTTCCTTGTCTGTAATGTGGGCATAATAATAATAACTAACCAGTGAGTTTCTCTGAAGATGAAAAGAGGTTAAGTACATGAAGTGGTTAGCACACTATCTGAATATCATAAATGCCCACTATGGGCACTACAATTATTACTACCATTTCTCAGTTTGGAGGGAAATAGTGAAGCATTACAAATCATATAAAAGGGAGCAGGCCAAATAACCTAATCAGCTTTGAAAAATCAGCCCTTTCCTATCAGCCTACAGAAGACTCTAAGGAGAGACACCCTAGGGACATGTCGCCAACCAAAAAAAGGATTCGGGATGTGCAACAGCAGGACAGAGCCCAGACACGAATCCTCGCTTTGGGCTGTGGCTCCGGAACAGAGTAGTTGACTACTCTGAGAAAACTGAAACAGAAAAAGAAAAATATAATGAGATTCCAGAAGAGTATGTAGGAGCTGGAAGTCCAGGATGCCCCACTGACCTCACCCTTCACGCCCATTGCAGACTTCCTCCTCCCCCACAACCCACCATCTTCCTGGAAGCCCAAGTTCCAGACCATTAAGCAAGGAGTCTAAAATCAGAATAGCTGCACCCAAACCTCGCTGTCCACATTCCTGGGGCCACATCTTTCTATTCTATCTCGTTTACTTCTGGGGCAAGTTTTTACATGACAAACTCAGAGCTCTATGCCTTATGAAAAATGTCCCCGTGTAACTTGTTTAAAAAAGTTATTTGTCCTAATATTTTTTGTTTTGTTTTGTTTGGCATTTGAGGTAGAACCCAGGGACATTCTAACTCTAGGCTACATTTCCAGCCAACTTCATTTTGTTTGTTTGTTGAAACAGGGTCTCCCTAAGTTGCTGAGGCTGGTCTTGAACCTGCAATCCTCCTGTCTTAGCCTCTCAAGTACTGGGATTACAGGCCTGCACCATCACACCTGGCTGTACTTATGTTTTTATAGCCCAGTTTATCTCCTTAAAAATTTGTTTTCTTGTCCTGAACAAACCCAGGACAAAAAGCAGGATGTGTTTACAGGAGACAATTTACATTCTTCCTTTGTTGCAAACTTTCTAATTATGAAATAGGGCATCTTGACATCCCCCCCTCCCAGTTTAGGGCATCTTGACATCCCCTCTCTCCCGGTTTCCAGTGTGGCTTTTCATCAAAACCATCTGAGAGGCTTCTTAAGGAGCACAGATTCCAAGACCCCAGGCCAGGCCTGCTGACTCCATCTATGGGAATGGAGCCCAGGAATACATAATCTAAGCTTCCCTCGATGGTCTGAATGCAGCCTGACATTCGTTTAATGACTACTATTTGGAACCACTGTCTATATTACAGAAAACACCAGTGTGAAACTAGCTGCTGTCTTACAGCAGGTGGCCCTGGAAGAGGGATGCCCCACTGACCCAACCACTCAGGCACAAATAATTTGTTATGATGACCTGAGAGAGAGAGAAAGACCCATCGATTGTCCAAATGGCAAGTTTAGTTTTTAATTGTGCCCAATTCAAGAAAGTTAAACATCTTTACAACATCATTTATATATCCAGTTTCTTTCAGAGACCACCCGAAATATTCAGTACAGAGACAATGTCTGCTCCAAACCATGTGTCCTTAATTGAAAATGTCCAGTCTCCCCTCTTCTGCCTTCACCCATCTCCGTCCATGTACTCAGCGATCTGCCTCCCAAACCCCCAAGGCTTGTTGAGGTTAGGAAAGGGACACTGAATTGTATTTTAGATCTCTTTTATCCTCCCTTGCCTCTCCTCCAAATAAAAATTGATCTCTAAGGAGCACAGGTATTGACTTAACTCGTTCTGAATTACTCTAATCTCGAGTGACTCTTTGTCACTCACCATTTTACAGGAAGCAGGTAACATGGCTATTATCCTGTTATCTCCTCCTGGAAAAGAACATTCTAATGGGAACTTACTGTTCTGGTTTGCCAGCACCTCAGCAGCTCGGCCTCGGAGCCCCTGCCAGGAACTCTGTCGGGACTGAAGGTTTCAGTTTCTCTGCTCATGTATACAAACGAGCGGACAGCCAGGTTTTTCGCTCTCTGCCACATCAGGGCACCTATGGCCAGCTGTCTGAGGAGAGAGAGCCTGGCTTAGGGAACCAGAGACCTAGTTCAGACCCTGGCCTTGCCACCAGGTCAGACCAGGAGGTCATTCATTTCATCTCTCAGGGTCTCTGGTGTGTGCTCTGTAAAATAGAAAAAAATACTACTTCAGGTAGTGTGCTATAGGGTGTGTGGAGAGATGATCATTTTAAAAACTATCATTGCCTCTAATTCCAAGCTCAGAAGGCTGAGACAGGAGGGTCAGAGGTTCAAGGCCAGACTCAGTAACTTAACAAGGGAGACTCAGCAACTTAGTAAGTTCCTATTTCAAAACAAAAACTAAAAGAGGGGTGGGGCTGGATATAACTTAGAGATATAATACTCCTGGGGTCAATCCCCAGAACCACAAATACACACACACACACACACACACACACATTCAAATATATACATATATATATATATATATATATATATATATGTATATATTTGAATATATATATATATACTTGAATCAAAATACTACCATTTGCATTATGCTTTAATTAGGGTAACCAGATGAAACACAGTTGGCTGGTTGAATTTAAATTCAAAATTCAAAAGAAATGACAGAAAGTATTTTGTTGTTTGTCACATTCAGTTTTTGAGACAAACTTATAACTAAAAAAGGTATTCCTTGTTACTGGAAACTCAAATTGAGCTAGGCTTCCTGAAATATGGCTCACTAGAAATGTAGAAAAAGGGTAGGTCAACCCCCCTTAGAATGGGCGAGCAGGGCAGGGTCACTAGTAGCTACTGCTTTGAAAGCCAACCTTCTTTAAGATAGGTGACTTTACCGTCTAAGCAGTCTCATGAAGGAGTAAGTATGGTCTTCCCTGTTCTATAACCTGTTCTATATTCCTGGAGATATATATGGATCTGGAATTCTGTTTCTAGAAATATGAAAGACAATGTAATACAAAGTGCTGTGTCTGTCCTTTTTATTGCTAAGCGTATACAAAGTAAGGTCCACATCTGAGAATCTTCTTTCCATCCTCTATTCCCAGAAGAAACAAACCTGAGCTAAAAGAGAGCCATATCAAGCAGACAGAAAGGAAGAGTGCAGCTAGTCCAATGCCAATGCCGCTTCACAACTGAGATTCTAAGCCCTGGGCCATCCGCCGGGCGCAGGAGCTAAGCCCAAGCCACCATATTCAATGAGGGATCCTCAATAGAGTCCACAGTTGTAGCTCTTCTCAGCACCCAGAAAGAAAGCTAGTAAATACCAAGCCTTTCTGGAGGGAAATGTCCCAGGTTTAGATGTATATAATTCCTACCAGTGTAGCGCAGGCAGATACGACCCTACACTACAAAGCCACCAAACACACGAGGAAACAAGTAAAAGTTAGCAGCCACATCTAACAGTAGATGTAGACTGTTGATCATTTAGAAATTAAAATTAGTAGATAGGTGACATGAAATACTATGTGCTGTTCAAGAAAGTTAAAATTGGAATCACCAAAATAAGCAATGAAAGGCCATCATAATAAGCAAGGTATCTGAGAAATAATCCAATAGAACTTTTAGGAATTAAATTATTATTCAAGTTAAAACTGAAATGGGTGAGTTAAAAACAAATGGGATATAACTAAGGAGAGAGTAGTGAACTGGAAAATAGGGCTAAAAAAAACTCCTATTATCTTATCACTAGAACCAAAAACATGGAAAATATGAGAGAGGTTCTGAAGACTGGAAATGAAGACTCCTAGTCACATCTAATCAAAAGCTTGGAGGGAAAGAACACAGAAATTATTTTTTCCAAGCAAAATGGCTGAGAAATTTCTCAAACTGATGAAAGACATGAGTCCATAAATCCAAAAAGTACATATCAAAAAATAATGGAAAAGACATACCTAGGTAGAGTATCCTGAAACTGCGGGACAAACACAAAGAGGCAACATTAAAAACAGCCAGAAAGAAAACACAGGCCATCCACAAAGAAGTTAGACAGCAGACTTCCTAACCATGACCATGGAAACCAGCAGGCAATGGAATGATGCCATTCCAGTGCTGAGAGAAAGTAACTACCTAAAGTTTGTACCCAACACAATTCTTTTTTAATAAAATAGCTGTAATTAAAAAAAAAAAATAGCCAGGCATGGTGGCGGCACATGCTTTTAATCCCTGCACTTGGGAGGCGGAGACAGGAGGATCGCACAGGTTCGAAGCCAGCCACGAGCGCTGGTTTAAGAGACCCTGTTTCCAAATTTTTTTTTTAATTTATTTATTTTTATTGGTGCACTGTATTCATACATCATAGTAGGATACATACTTTTGTAGACATACATGCACACTTTTCCCAGTCAGCCCCCACCCAATCCCCACCCCATTCTCTCCCTATCCCTCCCTCCCATGCTTGGCTTAGTAGTTGACATCTAGTATTATGGCAATTTATCTAAAATTAAAAATGATAATCTCACATAACAGTTTCATTTGTCTGATACCAAGCTTTTGATGACTTAAAGATAACATTTCAATATTTCTTTTTGCTTTCTTTCTTACCAGAGAATATTTTTTTCTATTTTTTAGGTGAAACTATCATATATTTATATATTTATTTTTCAGAAAAAAATCTATCCTAATATGGAATATGGACTCTAGGTACCCAAAACGATCTTGAAAAAGAACAAAGCTAGGAGATATATATTTTCTGATTTCAAACCATATAAAGCTACAATAATTGAAACAGTGTAGTACTATTCTAAAGGCAGATATATAAACCATGGAAGTTAAATAAAAGCCTAGAGCTAAATTCTTCTCTATATTGTCAAGTTATTTTTGACAAGGTTTCCACAAACATTTGGTGGTGGAAATATTAATCTTTTAACTAAATATTGTTAAAAAATAATAATTACATGGAAAAGAATAAAATTGGACCCTTACCTAATCCCATATACAAATATTAACTCAAAATAGATAATAGACCTAAATATAAATCTTAAGACTATAAACTTTTAGGAGAAAATCTGGGTCATAAAACCTCACAACATTGAAATTGGCAGTGATTTCTTGGTTATGATTTCAAAGGCACAGGCAACAGAGGAGTATACAAACTCCCTAAAAAATAAAAATTGTATATCCAAAGACAATGTACACAGAGTTAACAGTTACTAATAGAATGGGATAAAATATTTCCAAATGCTATATCTGAAGGTGTATTAATATTCCAACTAGGAATCCTAAAAATTAACAACAATAAAGGCAAACAATACCCTTTAGAGATAGGTAAAAGACTAACATAAATAATGAATCTCCACAGATAACCAATCTTAGTTGTTTGTTGGATGAAAAATCTTGTTTCTCTAGTTCTGGAGTGTGTTACCTATTTCTTCTTTGTAGTTAATCTCTTTGAGTATTTTCTCTAGTGCTGGTTTTGAAGACATAAATTCCTTCAGTTTCTGTTTGTCATGGAAGCTTCTTATTTCTCCTTCTAATTTGATAGAAAGTTTTGCTGGGTAGGAAATTTTTGGCTGGAAGTTGTTTTCTTTCAGAGTTTGGAATATGTTACTCCAAGCCCTTCTGGCTCTCATAACTTGGTTTGGGAAGTCTGGAGTGATTCTAATTGGTTTGCCTCTAAATGTCACTTGGCCCTCTGCTTTTGTTGCCTTTAAGATTCTCTGCTTGGCTTCCACATTGGTCATTTTGACAATTATGTGGCGTGGGGATCCTCTTCTCCGATCCTGTCTAAAGGGAGTTCTATAAGTTTCCTGGACCTGTGTATCAACCTCTTGCTCTATGTCTGGAAAATTTTCTGCTATTACTTCCTTGAAGAGATTGTTGATCCCTTTGGTTTCACTTTCTTTTCCCTCCTCTATTCCAATTATTTTTAGGTTAGCTCTCTTAAAATGGGCCCATATTTCTTCAATATCAGATTCCTGCTGTCGGATATTTTTTTCTAGATTAGAAACTATGCGTTCATTTTTGGACTGCTCATCTTCTAAGAGCGAGATTCTGTTCTCCATGTGTTCTAATCGGTTGTTTGTGCTTTGAATTGAGGCCTTTACTTCATTAATTGCATCCTTTATCTCTTTTTGGCTCTCTCTGAGTTCTTTTCGAAGCACCTCTATTATTTCTACAGTTATGTTCCTGATTTGATCTTCTAGAAATCTCTGATTTTCAGTTTTATCGGGTTCTGATGTTGTGGGGTTGTGGGCATTAATTGCTCCAGTATTATTCCTTTTTCCCATGATTTAGGAAGTTTGTGCCTTCTCTGGGTTCTTCCCTTGGGTCACTATGACTTCACTTAAGGTGGTCTGGATCTCGAGTCAGTAGTATCTCAGACCCCACTACACCTTTACTGGGTTTTATCACAGAGTCTCCGACCCAGAGAGTCGATAGAGGCTGCTATAGACTGTGGGGGGTGCCAGGTTGCACGTTCTCCTATGGTGTGATATCTCTGCCACCGCCCCTCCCCCACTGGGTCAAGTCCCAGGGAGTACAGTACTGGGATTTGACTCACTGTTCTTGAGTACGCAGATGTAGCTGTACTGAACTCGTTGAATTCTCTGCTGCTGCCGCCGGTGGCAATATGGCGCCGCTGCTACGCCCTCGGCTGTGGGGCTGGTGTTTTTCTTCTTGGTTTTGGTTTCCACTCTGAATCCCTGCAGCGTGTGCTGAGCTCGGCCACTGGGAACTTTAGATGCTCTCTGCGCGGAGAAATCCCGCCTGGCTGTTCCGCAGTGGCTCACCTCGGCTTGCTGTAGCCGTCCCGTGAATTCGCTGGCAGTATGGCGCTGCTGCCGCCGCGTCTGCCGCGTCCTCGGGCGATAGGCCGGTTATCTCCTCTGTGGCTCTGTTCTCAGTCCGCTTTCTCTCTGGAGCCTGGTGATTTTTTGTTTCACTGGTGATGGTGTTTTCTGGCTATGAAAGGCGCTGATTTTGTGGTAATGGAGGTTTGTTGTTAGCGGGGCTCTTAAGCCCCGCTTTTCTCGGTCGCCATCTTCCCGGAAGTCCTCCTGTTTCCAAATTTTAAAAAGTATAAAAAATAGGAGTGTAGCCCAGATGTAGAAGGGTTTCCAGGAACTCCAGTACCACCAAAAAAAAAAAAACAACAACAACAAAACAAAACAAAACAAGACCAAAATTTCAGCCAGGCATGGTGGCATACCCTTATAATCCCAGCATTTGGGAGGCGGAGACAGGAGGATCTCAGTTCGCGGATAGCCTCGGCTACTTAGTGAGGTCCTTTGCAACTCCGTAGGACCCTGTTTCAAAAATAAAGACAAAAAATAGGGCTGGGGGTATAACTCAGAGGTAGAATGCCCCCTGGGTTCCATCCCCAGTGCCACAAAAAATAAAACAAAATCCTAATTTCATATAATTTTATAAATAAGAAATGAGTCTCACCACCAATAGATTCAAAGTCACTTTAGAACATCTAAAAGACATTTGCCTTCTCTCATATGTAGACGCTAAAGAGAAAAATGGAATAAAAAAGAAATGTCATGAAAATAGAAGACTAGGAGACTGGATGAAGGGGATGGGCAGGGGGAGACGGGTGGGAGCTGCTGGGGATGACATCAGCCAAATTAGGTTGTGTGTGCGTATAATTACATAGCAATGAATCTACTTTTATTCATAATTATAATGTGCCATTTTTTTCTAAAAAAAGTTGAAAATGTAAAACTAATGAAATATGATGATAGTACAAGAGGGCGCCTCAGGAGAGAAGAGCAGAGTGGAGCACAGGCAGCAAATCTAAACAAGCTGCTATTTTAAGTAACAGCTGCACCAAAATACCCAAAACCACCACACGTAAGTATGCGTGCGGTGAGAGGGGTGTTCAGATTAAACAGTTTTCTACAATCTTTGTGGGTTTTTTTTTATTAAGGATTTTCTTTAAAATGTACATACAGGTAAATTAGGATTTTTCTCAGAAAACAGTAATGTCCTAGCATAAATAAGAACAATGGTCCCTTTAATTCTTCAAAATGTCCTGCACATTTTCTCATCACCCTGTCTATGATGCAATAACCCACCCTTAGGTATATACCTTGGAGATGCTCTTGTACAAGGGGTCTGGGAGATGTGTGCAGTGTTCAACAGGAGGGACATTGTCTTATGGTGCACTGTAAATTGTTCTTTTTCCCACAAAAGGAGTCTGTGGATACAAGGAATGCCTTCACAGTCCTTAATACTGACGTGAATGTAAGCCTGCCTTGTCTCCCATCCACAGCCCCCCTCCCAGCACCATGCCCCTGGACATGCCTTCTCTAAACCTCAGTTTCTCCACATGGAAGACTTGGATCAGTACCTACCATGTAGGGCTGGAAGGGAAGCCCATTCACATTCGTGATAGACACCAACATTTACTGTGCAATTTGCTAGAGGTCTTATGTCTTATTAATCCTTACAAGGACCTTGAACATGCCCATTATTATTGTTCCAACTCTATAGGTAGGATGGTTGAGACTTAACAACATTAAAGAACTTATACAAGGTCGAGGACCTAGCAAATCATGAGACCAACCCTCAAAACACAGACATCCAGATCCTCAAAGCACGGGCATGGAGCCGGGGCCCCCGGGACCTTCACCACCTCTGAGCTCTGTGTGGGCTCCCTGGTGCAGCCAGGGCCGGGCCACAGCTCTTCCCCGGCCCCAGCATTGAGCATGCACAATGCCCACTTGAGTCAGTGGTGGTGACAATGGCCACGGTGAGTGGCCAGTCCTGCCAGATCCACAGAAAGCAGGAGGGGACGAAGGCCTATAGACTCTGTAAAAGATGACAAGGCCACCTGCTGGGCTGCCCCATGAGTTCTCCAATGCTACTGGGTGAAACACAATGTCCCCTCCCGCCAGTTGCTGGTGACCATCACTCTCAAGTCCTGCTTGGAAATACCTTCCAGAAGGCTTTTGAAACCTCGGCCCAGGACCGAGATGATGCGTCTGTTCCTCCCTTTCACAGAACAGTGTGGGAGCCTCATGGAAGAGACGGGAGACTCCCCTGGGCCGGGGCTTTTCCAGTGTGACTTGCGGCTCAGCTGCAGGTAGGGAGACAAGCAAGATGAGCAAGAGAGGCAGGCGAGCGTGCAGACAAAATTGTCGCTGCTTTTTTTGGGGGAGAGAGCCATAGAAAGAGGGTCAAGGGCTTCCAAATAACTGTGCATGGCATGGCTGTCATCTTATTAGATTAGAAACGCAGGCTTTTCCTGAAGCACAGGCACCACCAAGGAAAATAAGCAGAGATTGTGAATGGCAGGTGGTGGTGCCTTGGCCAGGGCCTTTGCCCCACTCTAAAGGGGACAGAGACCCGGCGGGGTGGTGAGCAGGGTGGGCAAGAGTCCATCCCTTATGGTGGTAGAATAGGGGTTTGCCTTCCCTGCTTCCTTCCTTCTTCTCTCCCTCTCTCCTTCTCTTCCTTTTTTCTTCCTTCCTGTAAGTATTTCTGGAAGTCCAGTGGAGTCTCAGCCTAGGCTCTGGGATGCGGTGGTGGAGAACCGATTCATTCTGGACTTTTGGAATCTACCCCCACAATTCACAGCGGAACCTACTGAAAACAGAACCCTTCGCTCCAAAGACCAACAGTCTCGGTATTAGGTGCAGAGCCCAGTTAGGTACTGATCAGGCCCCCAGGCCTGCCCTGAGTCTAGCCCCGATTGCAGAGCCCTCTGGTCCCAAACCTTGGCCCAGTGCCCATGTGCGCCATATACAGAAACCGCCTCACTGCCCTCCCGAGCCGAGACTGGCTGCATCTTGCAGGTTTAGCCAGACCTGGAGTCCCAACCTGCATTTTTCTTGCTCTTAGTTCTGGATCCACTTTGCTGGACACAAAGCTATTTACCAGGAGCTAAACTGAAATGATCTCTCCAATTTGCAGCCACGCTGCCTGGCTTTCTGATGTTAAAAGGCCTGATTTGTTAAAGCCGCAAACAAACCTGTTGCCTGTATGGCTTTGGTTTCTAAAAGCTTGTCTTGTTCTCCTTGGCAGAGTCAATGAAAAGGAGCGGCAGAGCCCATTCCACCCCCGGCACGGAACACCCATAAGCCCGGAGTACTGCCCGACCCTCGGGCTTTTGGAGAAGAGACCGGGTGGCTTTGCTCCCACCCTTCCACAGGCCCCCTCCTGCACCTACCTGGTATCCCATAATACCTGATATATATGCAACGCACAAGCTGGGCCTCAGTCGGGCTCTGCTGCCAAGTGCCCGCTGTGTGCCAGGGACCTGGATATCCAATGGACCTCACTTTCCTTGACCGTCCATCCGGGGAGGAGGAGCAATGATCCTCAAATCCTCACCAAACAAAACTCCCTCCCACTGTAACATAGAATACATGAGCAAAGAAAAGTCCGGGCATGGAGGAGGGGCAGAGGGGACTGATGGGCTCAGGGGATCGGGGCAGGCTTCTCTGGCCTCTGAGGGTTCCTAGAGAGGGAACTGCATGTGCAAAGGTCCTGGGCAAGGAGCAGGTCGCCGAGGAACCAGGGCAGTAACCAAGGCTGGAGAGGGGCTGCAGCCAGTCCAAACAGAGCAGCCGCCACCCCAGCCTCTCTGTTCCCAGTGCTCTCTGCCCAGCACACCCAGGGCTGTCGCTCCACGGACATCCTGCCTAACTCAATGCCCCCTGCCCTGGGGGGGCTGGTGCTGAACCAAGAGGGGCAGAAAGAAGTGTGCATTATGGCAGCTGTCAGTAGGAAACAGAGAAAAACAAAGCAGGCTAGAGAGCCAGGTGAGTGCGGAGCGATGTGCTTTTTCAGGGTACTCGGGGAAGACCTCCCTTAGAGCATCAAGGAGCAGGAACCTGATGTGGCCGAGGGCAGAGGGCAGAGGCCTGATCCCGCCTGGGGCAAGCGCAGTCTAGCCTGGGGCTGGCAGGCATCAAGGGCCTGAGGCAGGACCTTGGTGTGACTGGAGCAGACAGGGCCCAATGTACTTGGGACCAGGTGAAGGCGACAAGCGGCTTCAGAGATAACGCGGTGTTTATGCTTGTCCCTAGGAGTTCATCTACTGAGGCGACTGAATGGCCGCAGGAAGAGGTCATTGGAATTGAAAATGGTATGTGCTATAGTCCCAAGGGGAAGCGACAGGCCACCCTGTCCAGCCCCACAGAAGGGTCAAGAAAGCACAGGTGCCTTTATTGAGGTGGACAGGGGAATCCAAGGCAGGGCAAGGTGAATAACTTGGGACTGGCTAACTTGAATAAGTGGGGGGCTCTGAGCTTTGTGGGAGGCATCTAGCTGTTTGGTACCTGGCCCTGGGGTGATTCGGAGCAGGGTCATTGGTGGCTTGGTGGGTGCATTGTATAAAGAAGGTGCTGGGGGCCATGGCTCAGGATTGGTTGGTCTGTGTATGAGCCGCAGGCTCAGGGCATGTCATTTTCCATCTCTAGAAATTGCTAACCCTGGGAGAGTCAACCTCTTGGTGGCCAACAAGGTTCCCTAAGACGTCAAAGCTCCATGATCTATAGAAACCGACAGGCGTGATCGATACAAGGGTGAGTGCGTGGCAAGCCCCGGGCAGGCCGGGCGGGCCTGCAGGGACGGGGGCCCTTGGGTTGAAAGATCTGCTCGGCAGTGATAGGAAAAACTACCCACTGCCCTGCTAGCTGGGTCCCAAGACGGGGAGGATGGGAGTCCTAGAGGAGGCGGCCAGGATGGGCACACAGGTGCCACTGAGCCGGGAGGAGAGCTGGCAGTGAGCATGGCAGAGCAGCTGGGAACGTGGGCAGGCACCAGGACAGGGCGAGGCGGCCGAGCAGTAGCTGAGCCGAGGTCCTCGCTAGAGTGACTGATCAGGCTTCTCTTTCTAATTCGTATTTGGCTACTTTCTCTTTTGTCATACAGTTAGACCTAAGCCTTCAGGTCCAGGATCTTGAGATACTCCTGAAGCTAGAACCTGTGGCTAATTCGATAGCAAATATCCCTGAAACCAGGATCGGTGTTCTGTGCTTTCCACGAATTGTTCCTGTGTCCCCCACCAGCCCTCCAGGGTAGGTGTGAGCTCTAGCTTCATACCAGGCAGCTGAGGCCCACAGAGTTAAATAGTGTGCCTGAGGCCATCAGCTGATCCAGTGAGGAGCTGGGGCTCCAAGGTGCCCAGCACGGTGCTGGGGAGTGTCCCTCCAGGCCTCTGAGAAAAGTCCCTCGATTATTAGTGGTTGCCAGTTCCTATGGTGTAAACGTCCCCACCATGGCTAACTTGGAGTTCCCAATGAGAGATTGTGAGAGCAAGAACAGGAAAGAGATGAGTGATAACACACATTGTTAGTGTTTTCACCAGGCAGACACTTACAGGCAATAACCTCAGAAGCATAGGTCAGGAGCCCACAACTGGGCCTAGGCTGCCTGCTTTATAAATAAAGTTTTATTGGCAGCAGCCGCGCCCACTCATTGAGTCATGGGCTAAGGCAGCTGCTACCTTAGAGCAGCTCAGCAAAGTAGTGCTGCAGAGACTGGAAGGCCAGCAAAGTCTAAAATATTTGCCATCTGTGCTTTTGCAGAAAATATTTGCCGACCTCTGACCCAGGTAATAACAGCACATTATAAAACAATTAGCAAATTATGAATTTTGAATATTTGTTTCTTTTGGTTTTGATATAATTTATTTAATTGTAATCTATATAATTTAATCTTTAATAATAACTGGGTTTAAAAAAACAGCTGGCAAAATGCCCCAGGGGCTGAGCTGGAAGAGGCCTGCATGCTTCCAGAAAGAGTTTCAGGCTTGAGTACTGGCTCCAGGTTTCGCAAAAGCAGATTGGCCTTCGAAAAAGGCCTGGGGCCAGAAAGAATGAAAGGCAGCTGACCTATTGAAAGTGGTTAGAGGAAGAATGAAGAGCCGTCAGTAAGAGGGAAACTCGAGAAGGGCCCTTCATGCAGCGATCAGGCCTAATTCACAGACAGCACCGAGATGATCGCCACAAAAGGTGTGTGTCTGCTTCAGGGACCGGCCCTGGGTCCCATTATCAACAGAAATGAAAATGTAATTAGCAGACACCGTTGTGCCCCAGGCTGAATGCAGAGCTCTGAGGCAGCAGAGGAGGGGAGGGGACCTGAGGCTCCTGTGAGGCGCTCTGTGGGTTGTCTTGAGCAGAAACCTTCACACCTAACGGGGATCGCTTGGAGTACAAGCCACGTAGGCAAAATCTGTCAGGTCTAAGCAGATGCCACTCGGACCTGCCTTTTGCTGGGGATGTCTCAGGATAAAGATGCCCACACTCAAGTGCCTACACACACACACACACACACACACACACACACACACGCATGCATGCATGCATGGTAATGCTAGGCCCATCTTGTCCCCCCAGTGGTGGTGACCCCTGGCATCTCCCACACCCTTCCTTCCTTCCTTTCTCCTTCTTCCCTTCCTCCCTTCCTTCTTCCCCAGGAGTCTTTCCCTACATTGCCCTCTCCTGTTGAGGTTGGGGCTTCTTCAATTCACTTCCGCTCCCTGGCTGGCAAGGCCACCTTGGATGGGACACCCAGGCTGCTGGATCCCAGGCAAAATGCACATTGCTTTGCCTTCAGGAGATGCCATTGGCTGAGCCAGGGGCCACACAAGGGCCATCCCACCATCCCAGCTAACTCTGGCAAAGGGCGCCTTAGTCCCAGACCCTGAGCTGCACACCTCATCAGAGCCCTGCACATGGGAGCCCATGGGTGGACTCCACAAACCACAGCCGGGGAGGGAACAGGACTGGCCCGTGGTCCCTCAGCTGGGTGGGGAGACCCCTGGCCACGTCCCCAGGCCTCCTGCCTGCCCAGCCTCCCAGACCGAGCAGAACCGGCTGCAGGAGGACACGGCACCCTTCCATTGTATTATCTGCTAATGTTGGAAGTTAGCAACACAGACTTTCACAACAACACTCAGGGCGCACTTACTGCTCTCATGAAGGGGAGAGAGAAGGAAAGAGAAACTTTGTACATAATAATTTTTGATATCAAATGAGAAATGTAGGTGACGCGCGGAGGCCGGAGCATGGCACATTTAATTTAAGCCGTGGCGGCGAGGGGCGGCTTCCACTGCAGCCGTAATAAATTACATACAAGTGCCACCGAACAATAACAAAAAACTGTGGACCATCTATTTCAGTCCCATTTACAAGAAATCAATATCAATACTTAATGCAATACTGGTGAAAAATGAGCAGAGATACAGAAAGCATAATAAACCGGGGATGGAGGCTCACAGTGATTCCCTTTGGAAGAAAAAAAAAATAACAACAACTGTCTATATTTCCATGTCAAGGGATATTTCACCGACATCACGTGCTAGAAGTATGAGGGGTTTCCAGATTTAACTTTAAGCTCTTGATTAAACTAAGAAAGTTCTTTAAACTGCAGATTACTAGTGGGATGAAACTTAGACATTTGGAAAGAGGCCTTTCATCTATATCTTTCATTGAATTTTCTGTTCTGTAATAGCTTTAAGGTTTATTATGCTTTTTTTTTTTACAACGTTTCTACTATAATTAACCTCCTTGCTCTATTTGGGGCAGGTAGGGAGAGCTAATCTCTCTTCATTTTTGCCGTTAACCAAGATACGTTTGGGCAGCCTGGTCAGTTGTCTGGCAGGGCAGCCACAGAACAGTCCTTAGAACATCTGTATACATAGTCAGCACATCTGGAACTCCACTGCGGGCACCAGGTGACTTTGGGTTGCCGGCGGCCATTCCACCTGGCCATCCGAGGGCAGGCTGTGCGCCCACAGTCCCTGTTGCCTCAGGCCAGGTGGAGAGATCTCTGTGCTCCCGAAGTGGGCAACGGCCAGGTTCTCCAGGCCCCTCCAGGCCAACCGAAACAGCACAGCACTGCTCAGCCGCAAGCAGGAGTGGCTGACCAGTCTCTAGGAGGTGGGGGCAAATATGAAATCATTTTACTTCTCTGCATCCCGCCCTCAACAGTGCAATGCCCCATGACCCTTTCCTGTGGCCAGCACATCCTATGAGTGTCTTTTACATAGATTAACTTTAAGGTTATTTCACTTGTGGAAATTGTGTCAGTTAGAACCCAACCTCATGCCCACCGCTGCCCGGGCTGTGGCTCCAAGGACCAATGGAGTCTGTTCTGTCGCTTCTTTCTGTTCTTTCCTTGGGGGTGTGGCATGTTCTGCCTCAGGGTCACCTCCTGCAGCTCTCCTGTATGTGGCCATGCTGAGAGGCAAACCCAAGGACACCTGGCTCCACAGACAGTGCTCTTACTCCTGCTCCCGGCCTCCGTGTGGCCCCTACCCATGGCGAGGCCTGCACAAGGGCATTGAGCCCAGCAGCCATCTAAATATGGGGTTTGAACCTGGAGGAGTTGCCTAAGCTAACTCAGGCTGCGAGTCCCTGAGACCATCAGTCACTGAACCTGTGGATGTAAAAAAAAAACAACAAAACAAAACACTGAAGATTGAACACAGGGCATTCTACCTCCAAGCTACACCCCAGCCCTTTTTATTGTTACTTTTTTTTGAAACAAGGTCTCGCTAAGATGCTGAGGCTGACCTCAAACCTGTGATCATCCTTTCTCAGCTTCCCAAGTACTGGAATTATAGGCATTGGCCACCATGTCCAGCAAAACCTATGGATCCCAATGGCAGGGCAGAGAGATTTCAGGACACAGGAGGCTGGGTTTTCCTTCCAGGACTCACAGTGCCCTCCTTTGCGGGCACTCAGCCAACAGCGCCCCTTTCTACTCATTCAAGGGTGAGCAGATGCGTATCCACAAGCTCCTGAGTGGGAGAGAAAGAAGCTGGCGGTGGAGCTGGGCTGCCTGGTTGAAGTTGCAACCTGTCACTGTAATGGTATTGACACTGAGAAGGAACGGGCACTGGGTGGGGGCATCAAGGAGGGCTTCATGGGGGAGGGGAAGCATCACTTTGGAGCGCTTGCTGAGCACCTGTCGCTGTTCTAGGGACCAGACTTTCCTAAATACATTTAATCCCTTACAGGACCTCACAAAGTGGACACCATTATTTTGTCCACTTTACAGATGAGGACATGGAGACTCAAGAGGCTCACCAGGCTGCCCAGGCTGCACAGCTAGTTAGTGGACTTCAGGATGTTTGGGTACAGAATCCACTTTGTTCACCGTTGAGCTGTTTCTGGACCCCAAAAGATGCCAGGAAGCCTAGATCTGTAATTCCATGGGAGACTAAGAAAGGAGAATCATAGGTTTGAGGCCAGCCTCAGCAACTCACTGAGGCCCTGTTCCAAAATAAAAAGTAAAAAGAGCTGGAGGTATACCTTAGGGGTAGAATGCTCTTGGGTTCAATCCCCAGTAACAACAAGAAGCAGGTGCAGGGCCATGGGGACTAGGAGACGACAGGAGGAAGCCAGCAGGGCGAGGCCAGGGAGTCCTGTGTGGGCTCCAGGGTCATCTGAGATGAACTATCAGAGACAAATTTGTGTTGGCTCAGGGAAAACACACTGCTGAGCACTACCCCACACCAAGTGGGAGTTGCTGGTATGTCTTAACTAGAAAAACATGATGAGGTTTGAACCTGTGAAGACATTCTCATGGCTGGTCTAGAGTTGGGGAGGAAGAAGGACGGGCTAGATGAGAGAAATGGAGCTGGAGGCTGTCCAAGGGGTCCAGGGTCAGCCGAACAGGGGCTTGGCGAGGAGCACTTCCGTGGGAATAGAGGACACTCTGCAAGGGGTATTCAGAGCATCACCAAAGGAGAGATCAGAGGAGGCTTTGAAGATGCTCCGACACCTGGCCACACATCTGAGTAAACAACTATGTCACCAGCCCAAATAGGGAGAAGGCTGAATTTGAAGAAGGTGGTGCCGCTGGAAACCGTGTGACTTTGAAGAGCTTGTGGTACACCCAGGTGGAGACATCAAGACGCTTGGAGCTGGGGATTCCAACCTGAGGTTGCCATGCGGGTGGACAGGTCCAGCTGGGCCTCGCTGGGACCCTCCATGCTCATGCCCCCCCCCAAGGAGGTGGCTGTCCTGGCACTGGTGTCTGTGGTCCCATCTCCCCAAGTTCTTGTTCTCTGCCTCACGTGTATATTGGGCTCCCTGGACTTGAAGAGGGGACCTAAGTGAACCCTACGTGGTGCTTTCTTTCCTTCCCAGCCAGCCAGTGCTTTGGATTGTTGGTTTTGTTTCATTTGCAATCTGGGTTACTTGCAGCACCAAGTGCCCTTTTTCTCAGGTAACTAAACACACTTACTGCCATGATCCAGAGGCACCTGGAAGTCTTCGTTCATCCCAGTGCCTCTTCACCACTTTATTCCTTTTTGGGTCGTGTAATTGCACTTTCGGATCATAAGCTATTCGGTAACTGTGCATTCACTCATTCCGCAGCATCCCCAGCTAGAGAGGTGGTTAAGTCCACCCAGAAAGCAGCAATACAGCACAGCGGGCGCTTGGCTGAGACTTGAAGGGTGGGGGGCGCATCCACCAGGGGATGGGGAGAGAGGGCCCTACACAGAGGGACTAAGTCAGCTAAGTCTGGGGCAGCCAGGCAATATCACATCTGAGAACTACGTGTGGTCAGAGGGTCCCGGTGCATCTGTGGGAAACGAGATGATCACAGTGCGGACTGCCCTTCTTTTAAGCTCTTGTTCGCCTGGAGGAGGTAATTCGGGCATCATATCCTCCAGGAAGCCTTCCTGACGGTCAGAATTGGACACTTTCTCTCTGTGTCTTGACAGCTCCATTCATGCCATGACCCAAGATTCCTGAGGTGAGGACAGAGACTTAGCTCTGGGGTTGAACTAGAATTTCAGCAGGAAACAGACTGTTGTACTCTTTTCCGCATCCTTAGCTCTTGGCCCAGACTGAACCAGGGTTGAGTTTATAGCCCAGAGCCTGGGGGCTCGTCAGGGACCAAAAGGAGCCAGTTTTGTAAAGGGCTTAGCATGCGTCCAACCATAGCACATGCACAATAAATGTCAGCTGTAGTCTTAGCGTTTGTGGAATAAGTGAGTACATTCTTTGACATTCTATCTCTCTTCTTATTGGCAGACACTTCAGAGCCGCCCTGTAGAGGAAAGGGGTATATAGGTGGGGGTCATTCACCGCTCCTCCCACTCCTAACCCTATGGGAGAGCATGGGAGAGACTCTGGGGGGGGCTCATTTTTAAGCATCCCTCCTTTGGAGCTTGTATTGTCAAATGATAGCATTTTTCACACTTTGTGAAAGGCTCTAAGCAAGTGTGGATGGCTCTTTCTGCAAAAAATAACAAAGGGAAGGAACACGTACGTGCGCCCAAGTGTGTGAAATCTCCATCTTTACCTCAACAATCAAGTGGCCAAAAGCAGGTGGCTTTGGAGCTGAGTTAATTCTCTGCTGGAAAAATTGAGCTGTCAAAAGCTACTGATTAGGGAGCCAGGTGGGCAAGAAATGTAGCTTCTGCTTAGTGTGTGTGAACCTAATTTCTATCTGGTGCCTCTGTTTCTCTGAAACTTGTTCTCTGCAGATTTAGAGCATCTTAGCCAGAGCTGGAGCTGTACTGGGTTTGTGCTGGGACTGCCGGGTGGCCAAGGTGTCCTGGCCCTGGTCATCTTGCCGCCTGGCCCCATATGTCCCCATTGCTCCTGGTCTTGGTTCCTAAATGCTATGGTGGGCCTGAGATGGCCTCTTCTATACCCCTACCTCCAGGCTCTTTATGGGGTCTCCCTCCTCTTCCAACCATGTTTCCTATCCCCCTTCTGTACTCAAACTCATGGCACCAGATGCCCCACCCTGCCTATTTCTGCCGTGTGGATCTGACACCACACTGGGTAAAGGCAGATCAGGCCTTCCCATGGGGATAGAAAGTGCATGGGGGTCTCATCTCCCCTTAGTCCCCAGGTTTGGGAAGGGGTCTCCCTCTGTTTCCCTTCCCATATGTACCAAAGCCCTCCTTTCCCCCCTCACTTATATCTTTGATTCCCCTAGCCAAATTTACCTGGCCACAGAATAAGAGAAACTGCCTTTGACTGATTTGTGTTCTATTCCAATCAGCATTCTTGCAGCTATAATCTAAAAGATTGGCCACATAACTTAGAGAAAAGATTTATTTTCTTATGGTTTTAGTCCATGTGAGGCCAGAAACCATGGTTCTCAGAGCATGGAGATGGGAGGTGAAGAGAAGAAGAATGCATGGGCTGTGGTCCTCACATCATGGAGGATGGGGAGGGGAAGAGAGAGAGAGAGGATAAGATTAATATCACTCCATCTTTTAGTTGCATATACTGGTCACTTAATCCAATCTCTCATTTTACAGATAAAAATTGGTACTGCAGAGAATCCAAAAAGACAGCTAGGATGTCATATAGACAGGACAGAATATAGGTCTTGTCACCTCCTCCTCCCATCCCGCCAGGCTGCCCATGAAGACCACAGACTTTCTTCCCCATAAGGAGAAGGCCTTTTGCAAGATAGCCCAAGGTTGAGCCAGAGGCTCTGAGCCCCCTTCCTGTTTAATCCTTAGCTGCACACCAGGTTCCATGTCCACTTCCACATCCACTGTCATCATGAACCTGAAGCTTCTATGAACCTGCCAAAAGCTCTGTGGCCTCCTTTATAAAAACCCTATTTCTGCCGGGCGTAGTGGCGCACGCTTGTAATCCCCGCGCTTGTGAGGCAGAGACGGATTGCGCAGGTTCGAAGCCAGCTGTGCTGGCTTAAGAGACCCTGTTTCCAAATTTTAAAAAGTATAAAAATAGGTCTGGGAGTATAGCCCAGAGGTAGAAGGGTTTCCAGGAACCCCAGTACCACCACACAAAAAAACCCAATTTCTGAAGGTGCTGGCTCCACCAACCCAACCCAAGAGGCATCAGGAGGCAGGGCCAACTGGGTGGAACCTCTGGTTCTTTTCCATCAGTTCTATATTTATTTGTTCCCCCTTGAATCAGGATGCAGATACTATGAAAGGATAAAATAACATTTAACAGAGAAAATGAAATAATGACCATTTCTGGTCTGGCTGATATGTGTTTGTAGACTCAAGTGGGACCCGCTCAGGTGGTGTCTAATAGTTGCACTGGTGAGAAGACAGCTGGTCCAGGCATTAGCAGTGAGGAGACTGGCTTCCAGTGCCACCATGTTGCCCTTACTGGGGAAGTAAGGTCATCCATCTGACCTGAGCCCAGCCCATCCGTCCCCTGGGCTCCCTTCACAAAACAGCATAAAGGTGCTGTAGGGTCTGCAGGGCTGTCCAATGGCGGTGGGCCTTAAATCAGCCACTGTCATAAAATCAGCTTGCTTATTTACTTACTTATTTATTTATTTATTTATTTATTTATTTATTTATGGCACTCACCACGTGTTTTCAGAGCCCTGTTTAAAAAGTCCCAGGTAAGCCAAGCATGGTGGCGCGCACCTATAATCCCAGTACTCGCGAGGCTGAGACAGGAGAAACACGGGTTTGAAGCCAGCCTCAGCAACTTAACAAGGCCCAGATTCAGAATACCCAACACCCCCCATACAGGTGAAGTAATGAATGAGCAACCTAATCGAGAGCGCCATGTGCCATGTGCCAGGCCACCAGGGTATGAAGACGCCAGGCTGAGGGATGCAGGGTCTCCTGTCTCTTGGCTCAGCAGGGAAGACTGCAGACGCAGACCAGTAACTCTACCAGAAGGAGGCACACACCACACGGAGGGATGGGCCAGGCTCCGTGGGACTTGGAGGAGGGAGAGATAACGGCTGGGGTCACTGAGGCTGGGTTGGAAGGGTAAGAAGGGAGGGCGAGACATTCCAGGCAGAGGGGCAGCCCACGCAGAGGAATGGAGGCGGGGAGGTTCTGAGGGTGCAGAACAGTGAGGGCCATGCTTGCCTGCGTGGATAAGCCAGGGCTGAGTCTGGGGGCCCTGGTCCAGGAGAAGGAACTCCTCTCCTGCGCTGCACAAGGTTGACCTGTTCAGCCTGTCACCACCTCCAGACTGAGGGGAAGGTGGAGGCTTGTTGGGCTTTGCCGTAGCAAAAGGAGGATCCCAGCTACTTCTGCATCGGATTTGAGCCCCGCCATTATCACCAGGAAGCCAGGGCTTCTGTTATTACATACACCCGTCAGGCAGCAGCATCTCGGTTTCCAAACCCTGAGACTTTTAATTATTTAATTTATTTACTTTTTCTGGAGATTGAACTGAGAGGTATTCTATCTCTGAGCCATACCCAGACCTTTTTAATATTTTTTTATTCTAAAATAGGTTCTTATTAAGTTACTGAGGCTCTTGCTAAGTTGCTGAGGCTGGCCTCAGACCTACGATCCTCCTGTCTCAGCCTCTCAAGTACTTGTGTTACAGGTGCACGCCACCATGCTCAGCTTACCCCGGGACTTTTAAACAGGGCCACAAAAACATGTGGTGAGTGCCATTTAGGACCAGAAAGTGCCCCCACCCTGCCGTTTTGACTCCTGGCTTCTCCAGTGGCCACAACAGAAGGAGGTCCTTGACGTAGCCTGACCCCACAGAACCCTCTAGAGCACACAGCCATCTCTTCCCTTCCCAAAGCACCAAGCCAGTCTAGCGGGGCTTCTAGAGCGCTCCAGCCAGGCTCCTGCACGGCTTGGTTTTGTTGGTTCCTGAGCGTGACTAATCCAATTTGTCCCTTCTGTGCCATGCACACAGTCCTTTCCTCTCTCCTCCACACTGCAGGAGTGGCCTGTTCTGCAGCAAGAAATCCATGCTGATCAATTCGGGGCAGGCTGCATACGAAAGGCAAATTACCCGAATATGAGTTGAGGATAACTATGATTAATTTTTTGACCTGGCAGAGCCCTGATTCCCGTCATGCCCTTGGGCAGCTCAGAGGTGACAGGGCTAAGGACAGCACTTGCGACGGCCGCCTCGCCCAGCCATTCATTACCATGACGTCCCCATCGCGGAGCCCACTGATGAGATTATTGATCCTGGGAAATAATTACATGAAACGCACCACAGTACGTGCGGGCCATTGTCTTTGTAAGTCAGTCCTTCCCAGAGAGGGGTGTCAGCTCTCTGTCGTTTTAGAAGGGCCTGGCTTTTATGAATTAACTGATGACACCTTTTCAAACTAACAATTGTTACCTTCACTGGGAGAAAGAGCAGGAGATAAGGGAGGGAAAAGAACCTGAAAGAAAGATCACACCTCAATGTGGGGGGAAGACCTAGAAAAATGGGAAAACTAGTACCCAGTAGATGGTGCTGTGATCAAATCCTAAAGCCTGTCACACCCGATGCTTAGAAAGTGCTAGAGAAAATGAGGGAAATAGAAAGCTTGTCAGAATTAAAGGCTCACAGTTAAATGGATTCAGCCATTCCCCTCGCTTTAAGGACTGATGGTGAGGATAACGGTGATGATGATGGTGAGGATAACGGTGATGATGATGGTGAGGATAACGGTGATGATGATGATGGTGATGATAACGGTGATGATGTTGTTAACGGCGATGATGGAGATCTAATGAAGAAGGGATTCCCACTGGGAATCACAGACTGGGAGGGTTTCTACCTCTAAAGCAGTCAGTGCCAGATAACACTGGGTGACAGGTGCCCCCCAGAGCCAAACCATCTTGCCCCCTGTCCACCCAGCTCTCAGACACCCCAGGAAAATCAGAGAAGGGCCTTTCAACATTGAATATTAAGTGACACACAGAATATCTTTTGTTTAGGGGGATGGTACTGGAGGTTGAACTCAGAGGCATTTTGCCTCCAACCTACACCCCCAGCCCCCCACCTTTTTTTTGAAACAAGGTTTAGCTCAGTTGCTGAGGGACCTCACTAAGTTGCTGAGGCTGGTCTCGAGCCTGTGATCCGCCTGTCCCAGCCTCCCAAGTACTGGAAATACAGGCATGCACCACTATGCCTGGCTCTGAGATATCTTTAATTCTACCTGGTTGAGAACAAATGTCATACATATACATTTTCCCCTCATAAGGAGATTTTTCTGCAAAGCAGCTAAGGATATAGATGAACATCTGCCATGAAATGAGGCTGGAGCGGAGCACGGAGACAAGGTGATCTTCCCCCAGTGCCTCTCGGCTTGCTCCAGACCCGTGCGAACCCCACTAGCCCTCCAAGTTTAAGCTCCTCCAGTGGAGGCTGAGGAGGTCTTAAGTGTGCCTGGTGAACCCTTTTGTTCTGGGCAGCTCGGGGGGGAAGGGGGTTCTGCCACCAGAGAGAGCAGGACCAGGCAAAAAGTGTCCTAGAAACACAGAGGGGTCGAGACAGCCTCGTGAGTTTGCACACTCAACAGCCAGCCACCTCACGTGTGAGACAGGGTGCTCCTTGCAACTCTCTACCATTGTCCCCACCCATCCAGTGCTCTGCCAGGCTCCCACCAGACATCCAGAGCACCAGACTATCACATGTGGATGTAGAAAGCCCTGCCTGGCCTCAGGCTCTCAGCGGCTAGTTGACAAATCCCCCACGCTTCCAAGATCACATCTGTATCTCGCAAAGCATTCCCTGCGTCTCTGGGTAGAATTGCTGGGAGGAAGGTCAAGGCTGGGAACTAGGCTGTCGGGGGAGGCCCAATTCCTAGACCGGTGGTGAGCTGCGAGTTGAACATGAGTCGGGGATGCTACTGGGACTGGGCACAAGCACCCTTCTGTATCCATGGGCTATACACCTGGAGATCAAGAGCGTTAAAAAAAAAAAAACCCTATGAACACGTACAGACTTCCTTCCTTGTCATTATCCCCTAAACAGTAGTCCATATCTCCACGGCATTGGCATCGAGTTAGGTATTGTTTGTAATCCAGTGCTGATTCAGAGTAGAAAGGAGAATGCTCAGGGGCTCTTTGCAAGTGCTCGGACACTTCGTACCAGGAATTAGAACACTGGGAGCAGGGTGTGGGAGGGTCCTGCCACCAATCCCCAGGGTACCGAGGGAAAACGGAAAGTCTCTAGTTGGCCTCGGGATGCCTCTCTGGAGGCTGCTTAGTTGACCCTGGTCTCATCTCGGAAAAAATTTGGCAGAAGGAATGAGTGGGTGATGGGGTTGAGGAAGGCTGTGGGGTGAGGTAAACCTCGAGCTCTACCCCAAAGGGGTGGAGGGGGAGTGGACACCAAAGGAGGACCAGGGGGAGTAGAAAGAAACTTGGGTTAGGGGAGAGGTCAGGAAGTGGGGCTCTGACAGAGCCCAGGCTTGGGAGAAGGGGGTAGGAGCTCAGGGGCCTGGGCAGGACGACACCCCTCCTCAGCTCCCCTCGGGCCCTGGGAGGGTTCCCGAGGTGGCTCGTGGCAAGCCCACAGTGCCCATGCCATCCCGTGGCACTCGAGTCAGCATGCAGCTGTGATCACGAAGCCCTGCTGTCACCCGGCTCCTCTGGACAAGTCCCCTCCCTCCAGGGAGCAGCGCGGCTCCACGAAGGACCCATTTCTTCCTCACCTTCTGTGTGGGTACCGGCGCGTGAGCAACTCTGCCGCTCTGCTCCTGCTCAGCATGGCCCGAGTCAGTGATCGCCCACACTGTGAGCAGCAGCAGGGCCGCCCAGAGCCCATCCCAGTTAACTTTTTTTTGTTTAACTAAAAATTAAAAAAAATTAAAAAATCAGAAGCGCAAAACCGGAGGAAGAGCTCAGCGAGTCAGCTTCCGTGACAGTTGTGTGGAAGCACTCGGCCTTCTCAGAGCAGCCTGAACTGAGTCTGTTCTCCTACAAATTCAAGTGCCCGGTGCCTCCCGTGCAGCGCGCTCACACCCTGGTCATTCTGCCCCAGGTGGGAGGCAAGGTCGCTAAAATCCTGGACCAGAGTGGCCCCATCTTGAGAAGCTCCACCCGCCCCCAGCTGGCCTCTCCTTACCAGCCAGTAGTACTTCAGGAGAAGCCCGTGGGCCAGAGTGAGCAAAGGCTGCCATGCTACAGCTGCTGGTTTCTGGCTTTCAACCAAAGACTTGTCTGCAGATATTTTTATCAGAATCACATAATGTCCCTTTAGTTTTGCAACAAAGCCACCGAAAGTTTCTCAGGGTGCTCTCCTGCGGCTGGGAGACCGAAGGCTCCTAAGGACCTAAGGAGATGGTCCTGGAATGGAAGAGACACAGCACTCGCTGCGAGATTGGGGTTTTGCTGGGTGTAGGCAGCAGAGCTGGGCTTCGCAAAGGCCTGGGACCCCAGTGACCAGCCCAACGGGTGAGAGGGTGGGAGGGGAGGGGCTCAGAAGAAAGGCCCCAGGAGAGCGCACCAGAGAGGATCCGTGGACAACGGCCGCCCCCTCTGCCCTTTGCCTTCCGACCTCCAGCGCCTGCTATGGCCATTCTTTTGCAGCAAGTAAATATTTAGACTATTTTCTAAATGTTTTGGTATTTAAGGATTCAAAGAAAACTGCAGCAAAGTCAGGGAACTTTCATAAATCATATCCCCCTGGGTAACACTTCTCATGTTCTCAGACTGTTGAGCCTCAGATACGTTTCCTTGGGCTACGGAATCTCATTTAATCCACAGTGGGTTCCTGCTAATAAGGGATGTCAGCAGGCTGATGCTTTTGTAAGTGTGAGAGTCAGTTCTAAATGCACGACATTTGTACCGAGAGGGGGAAAGTTGCCTAAAATCATAATTTACAACATTTTTAGTCATGGGTCCTTACTGAAAACTCTATTTCCAACACTCATTTATTTTGAATCTACCACTTAGACACGTTAGACACGTGTGACCAGAACAGTTAGAAAATGATTACTACAATCATGTGCTTTGTTTGCGTTCCCATGGTCCTCCAAACACCGAAGCCACAGGGTGTGGCCTGCGTCAAGGAAATGCAGTGAGCACCGGCTGAGTCTCAGCCACTTAGAAACGGGCCTCACTCCATCATACTGAGCCCCAGTCCTACCTGTGTACACTGTAGGTAAACTGCAGACCTCTTTGATGCTATGGACACCATAGGCATTCCGAAATAAGTCCTAGATGAATGAATGAATGAATTAAAAGTGATTTTGTAGACTAAATATAACAAGGTAGGAATGGCGAGACATCGTCACCAAGGTTTATGATCGAGTGTACTGCAGCTCATCCTAAGCAAAAACCTAGCTTTGAGAAAAATGGAAAACAAGCCTTTAGCCCTCCATTCCAACAGTGTACATTTTCCAGGGCCGCACTGCGGGGAATTCTAAGAATAGGGCCATGAACAAGAAAGGCACAGCTTCTAACCTCATGGAATTTGGCCTGGCAAGGACCCAGAACAGTAAACACGTAATTACACAGATAAGCATTTATTAACATATGTGAACACACCTGAAGGAGACATGTAGGGCCCTATAAGGACAATCAGTGGACTCCCCAGTCTCAGGGACCAGGTGCCCCTGAACAAATGACATCAAAACTGAGGCCAGGGCCCTCCAGGACTCAGAAGAAGGAAAGGAAAGGAAATCAGGCCCAGGAAATTGGAGGAGGCGCAGATGGATTCATAGGAACTTGACCATGGGTTCTTCCCAAAGTTCCCCTATGCAAGCCATGTTTCTCAGAATCCTTCTCCCTGTCTGCCTCTGGGTTAAGATGGACCAATCTTCCTGTGCAAGATTTGAAAGACAGACAGGAGGGCACAAAGGAGCTGCCTTTATTATTCTCCTGTAGCAGCTGCAAGCAGAAAGAGGGACAGAGATCAAATCTAAAGATGGAGGTCTGCTCACCCACTTTAGAGCTGCAGGCAGGCAAGGCTGCAGAGGCATCCGGCTGAGTTCACGGGGGCCTAGGATAGGCAGCTTCCAAGGGAGACGCCATGAATCTCCTGCTGAACAGCTGCTTCCAGGTCCTGCTCATGGCTGTGCCAACCCTTAGCCCCCTACTTGCAAGATCTAAGCGTGACCCCTGAGCCTGGCGTCCCTCCTGCCCTGGAAGGAAAGGGACCTGCTGAAGTGGTTCCCACCCAGATGGCACTGTCTGATGGCAGACCGCTGTATCCTCCAGGATTTTCAGACAGGTGTCACAGGAGTCTCTCAGCAAATACAACCGAATGGGGCAGGTAGCGGGCACGCATTTGGTGATGCTGCGGGAAGGCGATCAGCAGTCCAGGACGGATACACCTTCCCACTCGCTCCACCAGATGCTACCGTCAAGACTCCATCTCGGCCCCTGGGGCAAGAGAGGGAGGGCCGGCAAACTAAGTCCTCGTGTAACCAAAGCAAGCGCTTCAAAAACGTTCAGTGCCAGTTGTGATGGGAGAAGAGTGGGTTGTTATCTTTTCTTTCCCCTTTCCTACTGGGGCAGACTTCTATGGAGTAGAATTCTCCAAGGTTGGTGCTGCTAGCACAGCAGGGCGGTAGGCTCGTCATTGCTAAACCAGACGGAGTCAGGCTCTTCCAAAGACATAAAATATATATATCCCTAAAGACCAAACTTTACCATAAGATCTTTCTGAAGCATCTGTGCTACCTCTACCCTTTTCCAAAATTCGAAAGTAAATAAATTTTGAGAATACAAATGAAAAGAAGAAAGTAATTAAATAAAGTAAAGCATTAGTCAAGATCTCACAAGCTAATTCCAAAGTTAAATCCCAGAAAACTCTCCCTGAAAGAGCTGCCAACTTTTCTCTATGGGGTGACAAAATGTCCATAAACTATTTGGCCCATTGCACGGAGGACGCTCCATCCAAACTGCTCAAGCGCCACAAGCCTGATCGCCCCCACGGAGTTCACAGGTTTGCTCATTCACCTTTCTTTGTGTAAATTTAACTTTCTAGAGTGTGGTCTAAAGTCCTTAATGTTTATACAGCCTGCGTGCAAATTTGCATCTTGGCATTGATAAGCAGAGGCTGATTTAAAAAATGTAAACAAACCCATAAATAAGTACCGAGAAGAAAAAAAAATAGAAAAGGGACAAAGAGAAGAGGAGACAGAAACAGGTCAATAGAAACATACAGATTAAGCCTTAGCACCTGGGGATACCAGAACTGCGGCAGAAATGCCCGTGCCCCTTGAATAGCGAGCTCAGGCCAACGGTGACTCTGGCCTCTCATTTCCAATCGGCACCATTTGAGAAATGTCCTGTTCTGAAACATGGGAAAATGAGAAATTATAGAGCCTATCTAACAAATCAAAAATAAATGAAGTAACAACATAAAGGTAGATTTACTGTTATTTATAATTTACCATTTTTACCTTGTTTTCAATTGTCGCTCGTCCTCTTCATTTGAGGAGCCCATTACATTTTATTATGCTAAACCCTATCTTCTGTCACATAAATTACAGTTAGAGATCTTAATATTAAAGCCTCTTAGCGCTGAGATCATATGTCAAGCTTTGTTCAAACCAGACGTTAATGCTGGAATTGAACACAGACCACTTTGTCATCGTTACCTGGGATCTCAAAAGTATAATACAATTTTTGCTATATATGGCACAAAAATGCCTCTTGGTATAACACTGAATTATGGAGATATATTGATTTCTGCAGTATTTTGACAAAACAATAAAACTAAACCTGTTAGCTCCTAAACAGACACCCAGACATCAGCCCGGCCATGATAGCAACAGTCATGAAGATGAAGGCTTCATTTAACCCAGTTAAAATAGGAAATGACTCAAAGCCATGTCTGTCCTGGCAGTTCCTGCCGCTTCTACTGCAGGCATCCTTTGCTCCTCCAAGAAAGCAGAAAAAGAGACAGTTTTGCCATTGGCTGGACTGGGATGGAGGAGTGAGGATCCTAAATGAACCCTCACTTACCAGTCAGGGGGTCTCTGGTCACTAATAAAACCTCTGGGAGATGAGTTTCCTCATAAGTAAAAGGAGGCTAGGTGTGGTGGCCCACGCCTGTGATCCCAGTACTTGGGAGGCTGAGACAGGAGGATGGCAGGTTTGAGAACTGCCTCAGCAAGTAGTGAGATTCTCATCAACCTAGCAAGATCCTGTCTCAAATATGAAAATAAAATAGGGCTGGGGGCTTGAACCCAGTACCATAAATAAATAGATAAATAGACGATAGATAGATAGATAGATAGATAGATGACAATATCAGCCTCCATTGGATTATTGAGCAGATTAAATGAGTTACTACGTATACGATGAGTTAACCTGTCAAGTATGCACTTGACAAATGGAGCCCGCTCAAATGACGCCTCTTGTCTACACCCCGGGAGTGTTAGAGAAGCCAGCCACGTTGGCACCCTTCCTTTGTCTCCATCCTTCCTTGTGAGCTGGGGCCAGCCGCGTTTGTTTTCCATCTCTGTTTTCTCATCTAGGAAACGGGGATAATCACTCCAGCCTGGCCAACCTCCGAGGGTTATTTGGGGACAAAGTGCAGTAAGAGATGTGACGGTGCTTAGCAAAGGGAAAAACGCTGCGCGTGAGAAGGATTATTACCACAAATCAGTCTTGCAGTTTCAGAACCGTGAGCACCTCGGAGTGCCGAGTCGTTCGGAGGCAGGCATTTGGCCGGCACAAAAAGAGGACTTTTTCAGGATAAATCAACGTGTCCTTTTCCCCCTAGTAATGGTGATGATAATAGCACCGTGACCGTGCAACTAACTTTCCTCCCTAGCAGTGGAAAGAATTATGTGGCGCCATAGCAGCCAGCATTTATTAAGCTCCTACTGTGAGCCAAACACTGGGACATTTTCACCTAAAAAGGTTGCTCCATTCCATTTTCATGGCCACCTGGTCATGCTGCCACTACTGTAACTCATGTTTTGAAGATAAGATGCACGAAGCCTAAGTGACTTGCCCCAGTGTCGCCCTGCTGGGTGGAGGGCCAAGATGGAGACGCGGTTGGCTGACTCCATGCCCAGAGCTCTCTCATCTTGCTCTGAAGAGGATCCTGGCCAGGTCTGCCCAGGTAGGTTAGAACCAGGGACAGTCATCGGACACATTTTCAGTTCTCATAGAACACAACCACTGAGCCCTAAACAGCTACAGCAAGGAGTCATTCACACAACAGGTCCACAGCCCACTCTTCACCAGGAAATGGCCCGCAGCAGGAGCACAGGAGAACTTAGAGCCACCTTGGACAGGACCACGTTGTGCTGGAGAAAGAGAGGGAGCTTTGGGCCGGGAAGGCCAGATTTGAGTCTTGGTATCATTCCTGCCTGGCCCAATCATCCCCAGCAAGACCCTATCTTCTTGGATCCTCAGCTTCCTCCTCTGTGAAGTTGGAAACTACAAGAACTACTAATCAAATCACTTTATCTGATCAAATTGTCATGCAGGGACGCAAGATCCCGGCTAGGAGAAGGCTTGGCACACTTTCAGATGCGGTGATGGTGTCCCTTCTCCTCGTCCCACTGGGGCCTGGGCCACACTTGTCCCTGTCCCAAGGCCAGATCCCCATGAGCAGAGCACAGATCTCCTGAGAACTGCGGCCTGTCAACACGAGCCTAGTGGTGACCAGAGAATGTGGTCTGTCCTCCATGGACTCAAGAGAAATGTGTGTAAGATGCACACACACACACACACACACACACACACCTTCAAACACTTCAGTGCCCTCTCATTTTTCTCAGGATAAAAACAAAACACAGCAATTCCTACACGGCCCAGATGTGCAGGCTCCAACCAGAAGGTAAACACCTGCTGCTCTACCTACCCTGCACTCCCCTCCCGAGGCCCCTGTCCTCAAGCCCACCTGCCTGGTTGCCTTTTCTCTGCCCTTTGGTTTTCTACTCCATCGTCGTGTCTTCATGGAAAGTCTTCTCCCGACTCTACACGGTCCTAGGGCACTCTTCCCTCGTCCCCACCAGTTCCCACCATGGCCATCCTCTATGTTTATTTGTGAGGTTCTTTCATGTCTGTCTGCCTAGTCCATGGGATAAACTCTACACTGGTAGGAGATGCATCTATTTCACTACCAGTATGTAACACTAGAACTTCGCACAGTGACTGTCACCAAAATTTTTCAAAACAGCCAGGCGGTGGTGGCGCACGCTTGTAATCCCAGCATTTGGAGGCTGAGAAAGGAGGATCACGGTTCACAGACAGCCTCAGCTACTTAGTGAGGCCCTTTGCAACTCGGTGACACCCTGTTTCAAAATAAAGAATAAAAAAATAGGCTGAGAGTGTAGCTCAGAGGCAGAAGGCCCCTGGGTTCCATCCTCAGTACCACAAAAACAAAACAAAACAAATCTCAAAGCAAATGTTGAATTGGTTAGTTAATGGTTGGAATGAACATCCCTCTTACCTGCCCTCCTCACTGGTATATCTGTACCACTCAATTCACCTCAAAAATAATGATGAACCCACATCCCGACTTCACAGAACACATAAAATTAATTCACGTGGATCACAGACCTAAGAGTAAAAGCTTATGCTAAAGTAATTACAGAAGAAGAAAATAGGAGAAAAGTCTCATGCTTTTGAGGTAGGCAAATATTTTTTAGACAAAAACAACCCCTGCCTAAGATTAATTCTCAAAGAAAAAAATTAAAAATGGGACTTTACCAAAATTAAAAACTCTTCAAAATAAATCATGTTAAAAATGAAAAGACAAGCCACAGATTGAGAGAAAATATTGTAATGCACATATCTACTAAAAGTTCTATATCTAGAATACATTTAAAAAAAACTTGTTTACAACTCAATAACAAGACAAACCACCCAGTCTATACAAAAGTATTGAATGGACACTTCACAAAAGAAGACACACACAAATGGCCAAAAAGGAGGTGAAAAAATGTTCAACTCATCATCAGTGACATGCAAATTAAAAGCAAATGGCAAGCCGGGTGTGGTGGCGCACACTTGTAATCTCAGCGCTTGGGAGGCAGAGACAGGAGGATCACGCAGATTCGAAGCCAGCCGCGCGCACTGGCTTAGGAGACCCTGTTTCCAAATAAAAATGTAAAAATAGGTCTGGGGGTGTAGCCCGGAGGTAGAAGGAACCCCAGTACCACCAAAAAAAAAAAAAAAAAAAAAAAGCAATGGCAAGCCGGGCATGGTGGCACTCACTTGTAATTCCAGTACTTAGGAGGCTGAGACAGGAGGATCGTGGTTTGCAGGCAGCCTCAACAACTTACGAGGCCCTCTGCAACTCAGTAAGATGCTGTTTCAAAATAAAGAATAAGAAATAGGTCCGGGGTGTAGCTCAGAGGTAGAATGCCCTGTGTTCCATCCCCAGACCTGCACAAAAAAAAAAAAAAAAGCAAATGACATCACTTTTTAATTACTTAGAACAGCTAAAATGAAAGACCAAAAAAATGAGTGTTGGCAAGGACATAAAGCCACTGGGACTTTAATATACTGTTTGGATGACTGTTAACGGGAACAATCATTTTGGAAAACCATTAGCTGCATCTTATGCAGTTAATCCTACACTTACCTAAACATTTACCTAGAGAAATGCAAGTATATGTGCACACAATGAATGCTTATAGTTGCTTTGTTCACATGAACAAAAAATAAATTCACCAAAATATTTATCAACCAGAGAAATCATAAACCCTGGCGTACCCTTACAGTGGAATACTACTCAGCGATAAAAATGTAGAAAGTACTGAACAATAACATGAATGAATCTAAAAATGTTATTCTGGCTAAGAGAAGCCAGACAGAAACGAGCACATATACAGTTTTCATTTATGGAAAGTTTGTTCAAAAAACGGGCAAAATTGGTCTGTGCCAAGAAAAACCGGATCAATGGTTAATCGGAGCGAGATGTGGGATACTGAAAATGCCTAGTGAAGAGCTGGGTACAGGCCCGTGCTGCCTTAGAGAACACCAGAGGAAACTGTCCTAAGATAAAGAGCTTCATGGGGAAGGAGCCCTGCGCAGAGCACACGCGCTCTGGTAATGTATGGTTGTTAAGGAGGTGAGAAGGACAAGGGCTGTCAGACATAAAATAAGGGTGGTTACATAAGTCCTTCTGAAACTAGTATTGTTGGCTATGCAGATCAATAACAGGTAGCAGCGGGCCAGGGCTGGGCAGCTGTTGCTGGGCTGACATCCTCACAGAGTATTTGTGTGTATGCAAAGCTGTGGTCCTGGCAGAATCACCTGTGATCATTCTTGTTATCAGACGGACAGACATGCCTGAGATGCGCTCCTTTTCATAACCTTTTGGATCAGAGTTTGACACAAATGACTCCATTTGGAACCTGACAACGATCAGTGTACTGATGCTGTGGACTGTATATGCCCATCAAAACCCACCGGAGTGTACATTTAATAACTGTGCTCTTACTGTACATAAATTAAACCTCAGTAAAGGTGAACTTAAGAACCCAATAATAACACACTACTGAGTCATTGATCGGCCACGCCCCATATACTGAGTCCTGGGGGCCCGAGGGGGCGACAGGGCTGGCTCTTCTTTCACACTCTACCCTCCTAGGGGAATTTTAGCCCGATGAGAAAATGGTACTTTAAAAAGGAATTCATTCATGGGGTTGTGAGGTGTCTCTGGGTCAGTTTGTTGGTTGGTTGGTTGGTTTCATGGGGTTGTGTGTGAATGTGTGTAGTAACAATCAAATCCAGGTGCATTCTACCTCCAAGCTACACTCCTGGTTCTTTTCACTTTTATTCTCAAACAAGGCCTCACTAAATTGCTGAGGTTGTCCTGGAACCTGCAATCCTTCTATCTCAGCCTCCCAAGTACTAGGATTATAGGTGATGGCCACCACACCCAGCTGAGTCATGATTTTTTAAACGGTGAAGGACTAACCCAGGCTCCCTGCCTTCCGTCATTTTCTCTCCTATCCATTCTCCAAAAGAAAATCAGAATGGACTTCCAAACTCATGCATGTAATATGCCTTGTCTGCCTACAAACTTCTCCCCGGCCTGCAGTCCACGGATGGACTGGTCGACTTGGCTTGCTCAGTGGCCCCTGGCTACGCTAACAAATGACCTCAGTTTGGCTTCTAGAGGCCAAGATTCAAGACTCCAGGCGTGAGCAGGCCAGCCCCTCTGGAGGTTCTAGGGTACCGTCTGTGCCTCTTCTAGCTTCTGCCGGATCCTGGGGATCCCGGCTTTGAGACCACATCATTTTCTTCTCTGCCTCTGTCTGCACACAGCTTCCTCTTTACCCCGTGTGTCTCTTTTAAGTACCCACATCTTTGTATTTAGAGTTCCCTGGGCAATCTCACCTTGAGATCCTTAACTATATCTTTAAAGACCATTTTTTCCCCCAAATAAAGCTCCACTCACAGGCTCTAAGGGCTAGACGTGGGTGTGTCTTTGAACTCACTATATTTTTAAAAACCCTATACTTTTTTAGTGGCCCTAACTTTCCTTTTATTTTTTTTTTTTTCTGTATTTACTTCGAGATATTTTTGTGCAGTCAGGCATGGTAGCACAGACCTGCAATCCCAGTACTCGGAAGGCTGAGACAGGAGGGTCAA
Organism: Muscardinus avellanarius; assembly: GCF_963383645.1. Classification (NCBI taxonomy): domain Eukaryota; kingdom Metazoa; phylum Chordata; class Mammalia; order Rodentia; family Gliridae; genus Muscardinus; species Muscardinus avellanarius. Next base: position 154,288,962 of record NC_137789.1, on the reverse strand, counting down.
GTTCAAGGGCAGCCTCAGCAACTTAGTGAGGCCCCGGCAACTAAGCAAGACCCTGTCTCAAAATAAAAAATAATTCCCAGCTGTAGGCAGCTGCCTGCGTTGCCTTATACCTAGGCAAGTGTTGAACAGCAAGGAGAACTGCAGCTGGTTGGCATTTGGTCTGGGTTCATGCTAACCCTGCAGTAACTGTCCTGGGATGTCAGCATAGTGGAAAAGTAAAATAAAATGGGTTGGAGGTGTAGCTCAGAGGTAGAATGCCTTGGGTTCAGTCCTCAGTACCACACACACACATACAAAAAAATATTTTGATGCATTATTATTATACCTAACAGTGGGATGCACTGATACATAGTTGTATATGCACATAACATAATGGGGTTTTTATGGACCGTGCACATCCAGGGAGGAGCGACAAAAAGTTTATCGACTGATAAAGAGTTTATTGACACCTTCAGTGAAGGGCATTTCCCAAGATAAATCGGACGGACTCAGCACCCAGATGGAGCAAGAGAGCCTTACCACCCTAGAACTCTCTCTCTATCTTCCCCTGTAAAACTCTGCAACTGAGCCGGGCATGGTGACTCACACTTGTAATCCCAGCACTTTGGAGGCTGAGACTGGAGGATCATGCAGGTTTGAAGCCAGCCTCAGCTACTTAGTGAGGCTTTCAACAACTTAGTGAGACCCTGTTTCCAACTAAAATATAAAATAGGTCTGGAAGCATAGCCCCAGTACCAAGCACACACACACACACACACACACACACACACACACACACACACACAAAATAAATAAATAAATAAATAAATAAATAAATAAATAAAAAACCTTGTAGCTGCCCTTGTGAGACTATTGTGAGGACAGCGGGGGACAGTGGTGTGCAAAGCTCAGCCCCCTGCCCTGCACACCTCCACCTTCCCTGTGGGACCAATGGCCTCCATCTGGAGACTGGAGGAGCCAAGAGGGAGCATCAGGAGAAAACGCACAGCTGCAGAGAAAGCCTGCGAGAAGCGAGAAGCGCAGGAGGACCAGCCCCAGCCAGGGCTGGTTCCAGGCAAACAAAGGGACTGCCAGGCTGGGAGGGCCGCTGCTATTTTCACACCTTCTCTGGAGCCTCACCTATGCAGCACCAGGAAAGCAAATTGGGTTTGTGTTGCAAATAGAAAATGATGACGCTAATTATCTTACATTGTGGTGGCCCCGATGGTTCCCTGAGCACTTTGCCTTCCATTATCTTGTTTGATCATACTATGAAAGAGAGGAGCCTTTCCATCTCAGGTCTTTGGCTCCCTTCCACATTGGAGACCACCTCTCCATCGTAGGTGGGTTGGATTTTTTTTTTTTGTTGTTGTTGTTGTTTCAGCAAAGGGAAAGACTCACTTGGGAGGCATTCCTTACTTAAAGTCTCCCTGAGCTGCACTGGAAAACAGTCCTCTATTTGAATCCGGGGTGCAGGAGGAGGGTCATCTGGAAGTCTCTGTGTCCCTGTGATGTCCCCTGTCGCTGGTGACAGGGGTGTTCCTCCTCCTCCAGGGCTGGCAGGACCCCTCTAGCTCCTCCTGTGATTCAGATGGTCTCACCCCCTCGGAGTCTCCAGGAGTCCCTGCCATTACGAATACAGCCCTTGAATTATTGGGGTAAGATGAGGGACCGGGGTGTAATACACCAGAACCTCACACAAATCATCTTAACCTGACACAAAACCATTTCCTCACCAAGTAAATAGAATATTCTCCCATGTTCTGTTGGCAGCAGAGAAATCACCCCTTTGAAATACCCAAATGGGGTGTCCCCCCCTATCTTGGATTTCATTTTGGCCTTTGAGGAGAATTCCCCCTCTTTACTAGCAGATTTTCCTTAAATTTTTTTCATATATATATATATATATTCTTTTTTCTCATTACTACAGAAAAGAAGGGTCATGAGCCGCCCTGATGAAGGTATATAAATATTGCATTCTAGAGGTGGAATGGTTTAGCTCCCACTTTGTAGAATCCCCTTGGGTAAAATCTTACCCAGAGCTGCAGTGGCAGGGCTCCTTTTACGTGTTTGTTTGCAAAAAAAAAAAAAAGAAAAAAAAGAAAAAGAAAAGAAAAAAGAAAAAGAAAAAGTAAAAAAAAAAATCCCCAGGAGCTCTGTGTTCTTTCATTTCAAATGCTGCAGCTATTTGTGGGGTATCCATGGCCAAAGACATTTAAGGGATGCTTAGGGGAGCGCTTCTGCATCTACCTCATTCTCAAACTTTGCTCTTTGTGGGAAGTTAGACCTTTTGCTATTGGGATGTACAAAATATTTGCTAATATCCGAAGCCCTTTCCAAGGGTACAAACACCCATCAATCTCTTAAGAACAGTATGTTTTTCATTCAAGAGATTTTCAAGTGACAGCTTTCTTCTCTGTTCTCTTTTCTCTGTCTAATCTCCAGATACCCACATGGACTCTGCAAACAGCTCTTCCAGAAAGATCTTCAGCAGGGCTCTCAAGCCAGCGGGGCCTTGCTGCTCCGGTTGCCTTCAGCATGCTAAAGGGCACTGTTCTGTTCTGTTCATTTATACGCCTCCTCTTTTATTGGAGGGATGTTTATTAACTGGTAGCTGTTAATTATATAAGAAGATAATTTCATGTAAATGTTGGATTTAAAAGCAGTCTATCTAGTATGCTTACTGTTTAACAAGAAGGCTTTGGGATTTGTTTTTTGTTGCTCCTATGTGAGTGAAGCAATTAATTGATTCAGTTGATTGAATGAAAAATGCATCGTAATTGCTGTACCCCATCAAGCAGCTAGTAGAATTATTTAATGCTGGCAGAGGGACAACAGCCTCTATGATACACCGGCTCTCTGTTTATTGCCCTAATAAGGAATTGAAACTGGGGTCTTTGGTTAACAAAGGGATGCTCAGCCGAGCTCCTGGTGCTCCTTTCTCTGAGAGCAGAGAGAACAGTTCCAGGGATTTGGAGTATTCAGAGCAACAAGAAAGAGAAATAAAGGAAAGAAAGGAAGAAAGGATGAAAGAAAGAAAGAGGAAAGGAATGAATGAAGGAAAGAAGAAAGGGAGATAAAGAGAGAAAAAAAGGAGAGAAAGAAATAAGAAAAAGAAAGAAGGAAAGAAAGAAAGGAGGGAGGGAGAGAAAGAAAGAAAGAAAAGAGAAAAAGAAAGAAGAAAGGGAGAGAGAGAAAAGAGAGAAAGAAAGAAGAGAGAAAGAAAAGAAAGAAAGGAAGGAAGGAAGGTAGGAAGGAAGGAAGGAAGGAAGGAAGGAAGGAAGGAAGGAGGTAAACCATCCCCTTTATGTTAATTATGCAGATAATTGCCACCCAGTTCCAGGTTCGCTCCCTGAGGACATGATGTTCCCCACAAAGCAGTAAGATGCAAAGACCCCCAGGTATACCGTCTAAGAGGTTTCTGAGACAAGACATAAGGATCTTGCCTGGACTCATCTACACATCCCAGGACATACATCTGATTCTGTCTCAGGTGCCAGAGCTCAGAATGGTGCCTGGCCCACCACAGAGATCAGGTTGACATGTCATGAACAAAACCCACCAACTGACTCCTGGTGCTGGAGGTTAAGCTCAGGGCCCATGCTGGACCCAGGCCCCATGTCCAGGTATTCCAAGACTGAGCCTTGACTGCCCCTGTTGCAGAGCTTCACCCAACACTGAGAACCAGCCTCTGGTCCCCATCAGGCACACACGCATTCCATCTGATGCTGGGTGCTGTGCATGGTTTAAACAACCTCTTATACATGGATCTGTATCTGACAATAACCTGACAAGGAAGATCCTATTGCTTCCACTTGCAGAAAGAAAAACTGAGGCTCATTGGTTTGCCAGGGACACACTGGTAGGCAGGTGCAGAGCTGGCATTTGAACCAGCTCTCTCCATCCTGAAAGTCAAGTGTCCAGTGCAGCCTCAGGGTCACAGCAAGTGGCATTTGTTCTTAGCTGCTGCTCCTGCTGTGGTTGCTGACATTATATCCCCAGGTGCCAACTGCCTTCAGTAAACCTCCACTCGCACCTAAGATGAGCCAGTGCAGCCGTGAGTTGCTTAAGCCCCTTGGAGGCTTTGGCTTCCAGGTGGAGCCAACGATTGTCCTCATCTTCTTCCCCCTTTTAGGCCTTAAGGCAACAGACTCAGACTCCCTCCTGAAGCAGCTGGAGAAGGGCACTGGGGCCACCAAACTGGGACTTCCTCGCCCATAGTGACCTTTCTGGCCTCTATAGCTGGAAATCCCAAAGAAACATTCAAGTAAAAGTCATTGGATGGCACCAAAAAACTTCACACGTGCACATGCATACATGTCAGTATTGAATTAAGGAATACTGACCCACAAATTAAAAGCAACAAAACCATTGTGCTGTGGACTATGGGGTTTCTCTAGTCAAACATAAATGCACCTCTCTAGGGAGATCCACTGAGTTTTGCAAAAATGCAAAAACACACAGACATCCCACAGCTTCGCCGTAGCTCGTTCCGTGTCACCAAACAGCCGCAGCAGTGACACTAAGAGGCTGGGTGAATTAACACAGGCTGGCCTTGAATTTTTTTTCTTAGTCACCAACATGCATTATTTAGCATTTATAAAATTAGGGGGCATTTCCAAGACCCATGGTAATGACCTTCCGGATGAACATCTATCATGGCGGAGGACACTTAGCCAACTGGGCGCTGTAGAAGTGGCCGTACGTCACCTCGGCCCTGCTCTGCTGGGGGCCACTATGATTTGTGTTAGAACCAGGTGGGAAGACTCTGGTACAGCCCCTTTCAGAATTCAATGTCTGCCTGTCCCAGCAATGCTTTCCTGTCATTGCCAGAGACACTGGTCACCTTTGCTTGGAGGTGGGGCCTTGCAAGCAGGACCCTCTGTGTCAACCTGCACATCTGTTTCTGCAGCAATTGGCAGGAGAGAAGGTGGAAGCTGATGGAAGATCATGGGACAGGCAGTCGCCACGTGATCTCAATGGCCTGAGTCTCGGCCACTAAGGTAGTGGCTTGAACACCACCACTACTGTGCAGCTGGTAAATTTCCAAGGCTCTCATCTCTAAATGACTTCTCTATTCCCCTCCTGAGAACTCATACTGAGCCTTAGCATCCTAAAGGCTCTGAGAAGTCCTGTGATAAAGAAACATGCTAGACAATGCTATTGAACCCATTCTTCCCCACTTCTGTGACCACCAAACACTTAAGAAATATCTTTTAAATCCCACAAAACCGCTGGAGTGTTATTTGTTTTGCAGATTGCTGCCTGGATGTAGCTTGGCTCTTCCCTGCACCACTGGTCTAAAATCTCGGCAGCACAGTCCTGTCCCTTCTGAAGCTGCCTCGTGATGCTGCTGCACTAACAGGTACTTTCTGTTGTGTGGGGATTTCCCTCCTCACTCTAGTTGCGACTATTTTCTTCCCAAGTGATCACAACCTTCCTTAAACTACCTTGCAAATAAAGGGAACTTCTTAGGGTACAGGAATCCTGGGGCCACTGGCGTGAGGCAGTGTACCCTGAGGACTGAATCTGCAGCCCAGCGTGTGGGTGGGAGTTGGGGAAAGGAGAGCCTTTCTCCACTCTGCCCACCTCTCTCCATTGACCATTCCCCATCCACCCAACCAGCCCACCCTCCTCATTGTCCCTGGATCTCTGCCCTGTGCTGGCTCCTCCCTCTGTCCTTCTACAGAGAGCTGCCTTCCCGGGCTGGGAACATGGCTGCCAGCAGCCCCAGATGACCCAGCCCAGCAGAGAGAGATTCCCTCTTTCTTCCACACCTTCACACCAGCCGCTGGCAGACCCTGAGGCACCTACACCTGCAGTCCCCTGCCAGTAGTCCTCACTGGGGCAGGAAGCAGAGCTGGGGTTTCCCCCTGTGGCCAGGAGGGGACAGCATGCAGAGATGACTGCTAGAAGAGAAAGGCCACCAAAGGGGAGGGACAGTGATTGCAAAAGAAGAGGGGAGGAGAGGGACCATAGGACACACCAGGGCCCCCAGACCAGCCTCACAGAGTAGGAGACATTTTGCAGTAAAGCCCTAATGAAATCCCAACACCTTTATTCCATCCAGACCCAAACACCTTAAAGTTGTACAAATCAGGCTGCAGAAGGGATTCTGTTCTTAAAATGCCAAGGCATCTGTTGGTTTGCTTCCATGCAGAACGGTGGACTGTAGCATGGATTCAATAGTCCACCTGTATCAGCAGCCATTAGCCCAAGCAATTGGGCTCTTCTCTGGATATGGCCACTGGTGTCTCCATTATGGGACAGGAGGACTGATGATCAAAGTGGCCATAGCACAGCACAGGACCCGGGACCGCCAAGATTGTTTGTGTCGCTGCAGAAGATGGTTCAATACTCAATTATTGCTTTTCTGGGGTTTGTCCACAGTGTGACAAAACAGCTAGTTTAAAAGTGAGAAATCAGCTGAGCGTGGTGGCATCTGCCTGCAGTCCCAGGACTTGGGAAGCTGGGACAGGAGGGTCACAGGTTCAAGGCTAGCCTTAGCAACCTAGTGGGATCCTCAGCAATTTAATGAGACCCTGTTTCAAAACAGAAAACAAAAAGGGCTGGGAGTGTAGCTCAGAGGTAGAATGCCCCTGAGTTCAATCCCTGGGATGAGGGGGAAAAGTGAAAAATCAGGTTTATTAAACAAAAGCACCATCTCCTGCATGCCAGAGTGCAGTGACCAGGTGTCCAACCCAGTCACCAGTTGCTTTGGCATTGGGGTCAAGGCTCTACCACACCAGTAAGAAAAGATGAGGATATTCAGTAGAAAGACTGGATCTGCATTTACGTGAGGGAGGGATATACCCACTCATGCTTAATTCCCTGCTCTTGTTAGGGGGGGAAATGGCTTCAGTGCCATATAACAGATTGGTAGGTTATGTGCTTCCTAAAGGGGTTGACAGCCTTCGCTGAGGTGAAGTTACCATCATAAGCCAAGCATCCCGAAGGCCCTAGGGAACAACAGTACACATCTAACCCCAGCCCTGCCCAGACGCCACGGGTAGACTCTGTCAACCCCTTTCCATAGCAATCATGACGCCTACTGGGGGCCACAGGTAGAGGGAAGAAGTGATGTTCTGGATCCTGAGATTATCCGAGAACAGGGGACTAGGGTCAGAGGAAACGGGAAGTGCTTCCAGCAGAGGAAACGTCATAGGTGAGCCTGTAGAAGCTTGAGTTTAAGGGAGCTAAAGTTTGCAGAGGCGCCCATGTTACTGCGTCCCCCGCAGGAGTCCAGGCCTGTGAGAGCATCATCACCGTCACAGATCAGGGCACCAGACGGCACGGGCCCAGTCCACAACTGAGGCCCTTATAACAAAGACGGAGCCACCCTCCACCTTTAGCCAACTCTGTCCCCTCATCTCTGACGGACTGGCCAGCTGTCGAAGCTCTGGGTGCCACCTCTGCAGTGGGTCTGGCCTCTTTGGAGCTTTGCCCAATTGTAAGGAGAACAAGATCCCGAGAGAGACATGGGGTGCACTGTTATGTGACTAGTCTGGGCTCACGGCTGTTCTAATTTGAAAAGCTGGACTTCGGGAGGGCGAGGTAGGACATGGCAACTGTGCTTTCCAAAACTGTAGAGCAAGACCTTCTGGACTTTTATCTGAATGGCAAAGAAAGCCTCTCTGATCACACTGAAGTCACGTTGTTTTAGCCCCCAAATCTTCTCATAAGTGGCATTGTTATTAGTGCATGATTCTTTGGTACCAGAAAACACGAGCTGGCTACTAGGGATTTAGATACACAAAAATTAGGACTGGGGATTAGCTTAGTGGTATTATACTTGCCTCGCATGTGTGAGACTCTGGATTTGATTCCTGTTAACACACACACACACACACACACACACACACACACACACACACACACAATGACTCCCCACCCCTTCCCTTTTCTCCCAATCCCATTTTTCCGCCCCAGTTTCTCAAACATCTGAGAACTCTGGACCAGGAACCACTCTCTGAGACTGGATGGTACTCAGAACAAAAATGGTGACCATACAAACATATTTCATACCAGGCCAGCTGCACAGGGCTTGCTCTCATGGGGTCTCATGTGGGGAGGTACCAGGGGAGAGAACTCTCACTTAGGGCCTGGTCTTCAGTAGGTGCTTAAAAATACCACTGTGATATAAACAAATGCATGAGCACTCTTCAAATGCAGAGACCTTATGGGAACGATGGTTTTGTTCCATCCCTACCCAGTATACACGCACAGAGGCCTTTCTACGTGATGGGGCAGAAGCTCTGTTAGAGGATGGCACGGGAAACCAGCCCCACCTGCCTGCAGGTAAGACCCAGGCAGGATGACATTTCTTTCCCTCTTGCTAAGAAGATGTCCCCACAGCACTGAGATTGTCCCTGGCCTTTCAGTGAGTGGTACGAGGAGCAAAGCACCCCTCTCTGCGTAGCCAGTGACAGTGGGTTAGAGATTACCACCAAGGCCAAAATCCAGCCATACTGTCCCTCCACTGAATGGTGCCATCACTCATGACACTCACAGAGAAACTCTCATTTTAGAAAATGGATCTCTAAAGCCATTAATTAAAGTTTTGTGCACTGTAATTGCCCAGATAGGGATTTTCACCACTCTAGCCTAACTAGCTACATAATTAAATAACTGGATATAGTTAGAAGATTGTATTTTACATTTTTAAAAGAGGCACGTTGCCAGGCGCAGTGGCACACCCTGAAATCCCAGTACCTGGGAGACTGAGACAGGTAGGTTGCAGGATCAAAGCCAGCCTTAGGAACCTAGCAAACCTCTATTTCAAAACAAAAAAATAAAAAGTACTGGGGGTGTAACTCAGAGGTAGAATGCCCCAGAGTTCAATCTTCAGTGCCAAAAAATAAATAAATAAAAGAGGCATGCTATTTTAGAAGCTCTAGAATATTAACCCAATGTTCTTCTGCAACTCAGTGAGACCCTGTTTCAAAATAAAGAATAGAAAATAGAGCTGGGAGTTTAGCTCGGAGGTAGAAAGCCCCTGGGTTCCATCTCCAGTAGCACAGGAAGAAAGAAAGAAAGAAAGAAAGAAAGAAAGAAAGAAAGAAAGAAAGAAAGAAAGAAAGAAAGAAAGAGAGAACGGACAGGTGCTAAGAGCTCATTGGAGAGATTTCCAGGGCACTAGGGATATGATACTGCTCTAGAGCAGAGACAGAAAGGGATGCAGGGTTCAAAGAGGACATTGGTCACTATTCCTTCCCTGACTGGGGCTTGTCCCAAGCATCTAGAGAGGACATGGGTATCCCACAGTGTAAAGTTCATCCCAGAGGCACAAATTAGACAGGTTCAGGAAGTATGAGGAAGGAAAAGTTTATTATGAAACTTTGGCAGGTGTTTTACAAGGACCAGCCTATAAAGAGGAAGAAATTGCTATCATTTGCTTAATTCCTCAACTGTGCCATAATTCTTCCTGTCTCAGGGTCTCCTCACATTCCATTCTCTCTGCCTGAAAAGTTTTCCTCTACTCTCCTCCATCTCACACTCAGATTCCATCTCACAAGTCACTTCCTTGGGGACGCCTGCTGGACATCACCACCTACCACGCTGGGTCCTTGTGATCCGTCATCACCGAGTTCCCAGTTTCTCTCTTTGCCCTTATGATGCGGGGAAAAATCATATTTAGTTATTTGTTTAACCCACATCTGTCTCTCCGCTCATTGTTGGGCCCCAAGGCCTGTCGCACGCCTCACTCATAACAGACGCAGAATATTTACTGCATATATTAGATAAGCTTGGAGGGAAACTGAGCCAAGCTGGATTAGATAGGCTGATTTCATTTTTACCAACTTTGCCAAATTTAAAGGCAGTAGACTAATTAATCTAGTGGAAAAAATATAATGGAAGTGCAGTATTCAGGCAGTGGCAGGGATATTGCTGGAAGCCTTTACCAGGTTTACTATGATAATTGGGAGGAGAAAGTTGGTTTTGGTTTTGTTTTGTTTTGTTGTTGTTTTGTTTTGTTTTTTGCAGTCCTGGGGATGGAACCCAGGGCATTCTACCTCTGAGCTGCACCCCCAGCACTATGTTTTATTCTTTATTTTGAAACAGAGTCTCACTGAGTTGCAGAGGGCCTCACTAAGTAGGTGAGTCTGTCTGCGAACCGTGATCCTCCAGTCTCAGCCTCCCAAATGCTGGGGAGGAGAAAGACTTTTAAAACTCACTTTGGCCAGAGAAGCAAATTGGTGCCAAGGAAAGTTTGGTTGCTAAAGAGGTTATCACCATTAAAGAGAAATAAAGTACTTTAGAAAGAGACAAAAGGGAAGCTATTTGGAGGGCATTTCTTTTCTTTAATTTCTTATGGTCACACATCTTAATGGAGCACAAGATGATAAAGGCGTGCATGTACCCATCACTTGTTTAGCCCTTTGAGGGCATTTCAAAGCTGAGCGGACCCACCCTTGGCAGGCTCAGTATGTAAAAGTGGAAACTTGTGTGATAGAGGTCCCTTTAAGAAAAGACCTTGGTAGCACCCTGATCACACAGGCTACCTAGGAAATGGCTTCCCAGGAGTTATTCCACTGTGCTCAGCCACCCAGGCACTCCAAGGGGGACGGGCTATGGCTCAATCTGGTGTCACCATATGGTGCTGGTTCTGGGGAATTTAGAACCCTAGAGTTCGGGAGTCCTGGAGTCTTTCACTGAGATCTCAGAAGAATGCCTGGGAAGCTAGTCAGTGTGTAGCAGGGTCAGATCCCTGCAAACAGCGCCTAAAAGGGCCACAAGTAAAGCCGAAGCTGCAATGGAGATGGTTAGAAGTAAGAAAGGCCAGGAACGTGGAATGACTGCCAAGGAGGGTTTCATGCCACAAGCAGACTAGTCAGCCCAAGAAAGAGGCCACGTGGGCTGCAGCTGGCGAGGCCACAGGGACGGTCACGCCCGAGCTAACATCTGTCTCACCATCGGGTTCCCGGGATGCTTGACGACTTAATGCTACAAGACTTAATGCTTGCCTGGCTGTTATCAGTCTGGCTTTGAACCCAGTCCTTCTTTCTATGCCCCTATTCCTCCCTTTTAAAATGAATGAAAATGCTTATTCTGTGCCATTGTATGTTGGGTACATATAACTTGTTTTTTTTTTATCTTTACAAGGTCTCATAGCCAAGAGTTTACTTTGAGTCTCAGAGGAGACTTTGGACTTTGGGTTTTTGATCTAATGCTGGAATTTCTAAGCTTATGGGGACTCTTGGAAATGGACTAACTACATTTTTCTTTGTGAGATGGGCATGAACTTTTTTTTTTTTTTTTTTTTTTTTTTTGCGGGTCTGGAGATGGAACCCAGGGGCATTCCACATCTGAGCTACATCCCCTGCCATATTTTTTATTCTTTATTTTGAAACCGGGTCTCACTGAGTTGCAGAGGGCCTCACTAAGTAGCTGAGGCTGTCCGCGAACCGCGATCCTCCAGGTCTCAGCCTCCCGAATGCTGGGATTACAAGCGTGCGCCACCACACCCTGCTAGGGCATGAACTTTTTAGGGGCAAAATGTAGAGTGTTATGGTTTGAATATACAATATGCCCAAGAAAAGTTCACATGCTGGCAATATAAAATTTTTCAGAGCTGGGCATGGTAGCTCACGCTTGTAATCCCAGCATTTGGGAGGCTGAGACAGGAAGAACACGGTTTGTGGAGAGTCTCGGCTACTACTTAGTGAGGCACTTTGCAACTCAGTGAGACCCTGTTTCAAAAATAAGGAATAAAAAAGAGGGCTGGAGTGTGGCTCAGGGGCAGAATGGCCCTGGCTTCCATCCCTAGTACTGGGAAAAAAAATTCAAAGGTAAAGTAATTGAATAAGGGCTTTAAAACTCATCAGTGGACCATAATGGATTAATAATCTGAATGCATTTACTGGGTGAGAAGTATAGGCAGGTGGGGCATAGCTGGAGGAAGTGGTCACTGGGGATGTGGCCTTGGGAATTTTGTCTGTCCCTAGTTCCCGTATTTCTCTCTGCTTTCTGGTTGCCATGAGCCAAGTAGCTATCCTCCGCCACACTCTTGTCACCATATTTTTGCTCTGAAGTCAGTTGATCACGGATTAAGGCTCTGAAACCATGAGCACAAATAAACTTTCCCTCCTCCAAGTTGTTCTTGTGGGTATGTGGGCCACAGCAACAAAAAAGCTAATTTAAACATTTTTCTAGCCAGTTCATTAGGGGAGATCCATAAGATGAACTGTCCATTCTTATGAAGAGCTGTGGGCTCAGTGTCAGTGGGACCCAGTTGGCATGGGACACTGGCCAGCTGGCTAATCACTGAGGTCTTCAGGAAGTGAGAAGAGGAGAAAGTTAGAAAACCACTGTCCTGGTGCTATAGCCTGGATCTGGAATGTCCCCAAAGGCCCATGTGTTAAAGACTTGATCCCCAACCCATGGTTCTATTGGGAAATGGTGGAACCTTACAGAGGTAGGGCCTCAGTGGCATCTTTAGGTCATTGGAGGCATGCCCTCGAAGAGGACTGTCAGATACCAGTCTCTTCCTCTTTCTTTTGTTTACTGGACCTAAGATGAGTTGCTTTCTCTACCATACTTTTCCTCTATGATGTATCCAAAGCAATGGGGCCAATGAATCATGGACTCGAATCTCCAAACAAGAGCCAGCATGAACCTTTTCTCTTTATACATTCATTATCACAGATATTTGTGACAATAAGGAAAAGCTGGCTCACACATCAGGCATCTATTTCTAGAGCTTTTCCCACTCTCAGGGCTCAGCACCTCAGAGGATGCTCCCAAGCACAAAAGGTACATTGCCAAAAGAGTGCTGAAACAGAGGAAAGAGACAAATAGCAACTATTTTCAAAACCTTAAGAACTACAAATGAATGACATCAGCCCCAGCTAAGCTAGCTACCCACCTGCAGAAAAGCCATGGAGGGGCGGGAGGGGAGGGGTGCTGCTGAGTCACTCACAAAAGCCTGCCTCCCCTCTGAGCAAGCAGCCTTCCAGGTTCATGAACTTCCTAATTGGGAGCCAAGCAACAAGCCATTTTTCAGTGGAACAGAACGCTTTGTGCGTGGGTGACTGCTTTCTGTGCTAACATATCGGATCGGCAGCGCCGTCAATCAGAAATGTCCACCCCTTCGGTGCTTTCAGATCTGTGAATGTTACATTCGCTGAGTTCCTGTTTGGAGTTGGCTCTGTCCACCGGTGCTCATTCTGCTTTGATGGAGGAGCTGCTGCTTCACTAGAGCCCAGGGTCTGCCCACCCACTAAGGACCAGGCTCTGAGATGAATGGCTGCCAATTTGCTTTCTGCCCAGGAAGCAGAGGCAAGGTCCTGTCGCACATCCTCCTGGCCCCCAGAATCAGGGCCCCCTCTTGTCCTCAGGCTCCTCTTTCTGGTGTGAGAGTCATTGCCATACCATAAGACCAAGAAAATTAAAAAAGGAAACCAGTAGGGCAGAGGAATGAGGTCAGGGGAAGAGAGGAGAGGAGGTCTTGGAGAGTAAAATTGATCAAATTATGTTTTTATGGATGCACAAATATGCCACAATGAAACCCATTATTCTGTTTAATTAATATGCCCTAATAAAAATAGAAACATCAAGGAGGCAGATATCTGACTCCTAGTGCTCACCCACCAATCAGTGTTGCCCTGGCCTGGCCATCTGCACCCAGGCCCACTGCCCACCCTGTCCTTGAAGCTTCTCCACTCCGGTGGCCATGTGCAGGCACCCTCGGCTGCCCAACTGGGCTGAGCCCTCAAGCTCTTCTCAGAACCTGCACTCTGGGTCCAACCCTACCTAACAGCCCTGCCAAGTGGGACGCAAGACTCATCCTAAGCTGTGTGTGCAAAAGCACGCTCACCTTGCGTTCTCATCTGCATCTCATCCCGACACCCACGAGGCCTACTCTGCAACCTTCTCTCTGCCTTCTCCTCTCCCAATTCTCCCTCCCTTCCACACATAACATTTTTTACCAAGGGAAAAGAAAAAGCAAAACAATAACACCTACCACAGCAAAACCCCAAACTCCACAGATACACATTATTTATGTTTCTTTTCAATCTGTTTACTTCTTTAAAAAAAATTAAGCTTCACATATATATTAATTTCATTTTTCATTGACTTCCTGGAAATGTGTAACATGAAAGCTTTTACCCTACAAAGGTCATTTTATTATTAAATAATATTGGGAAATCACCATGTACATGAGGCCTTAATCATTCACTTCATTAGTTGGCTTAACATAATTTTGCAACTTACAGTATAGTAAGAAGAACTTTAATACTTATGGTAGTCAGATTTTCACAACTGCTGGACACATTCAGAACTTTCCAGTAATGCCCAACCTTAGTGGCATTACCAGATCATCGCTCTGGTCTACTACCGTCATCCGTAACAGCAGTGGCCATGACAGGCATGAACTGAAAAAGCTCAGCTATGCAGAATTCAGGACTCGCTCCCTTCTCCAAGATGAAGATGCCATTTTGATTTTGTATGTTGGAGACAGATAGAAACAAATATATATACATATACATTATATATATATATATATATATATATATATATATATATATATATATTGGGTACTGAAGGATGAGCCTAGAGCCATTCAACCTCTGAGATATTCTCCAGCTCTATTTTTAATTTTGAAACAGGGTCTGGCTAATTTGCTGAGGCTGGCCTTGAACCTGCGATCCTCCAGTCCCAGCCTCCTAAGTACTGAAATTATAGGAGTGTATCACCATGCAATGCTAAAAACAAATCTTTCTAAACCAATAATAAAGAAATGCCCTGACTTTCTTATCCCATTTGTTTAGGTCTAAATGGGGATCACATTTGGAAAATCATGCAAGTAGTAAGTGGCCAAATAATCATGGCAAAAACAATCATACCTGAGATTGAGACAATTCTGATGGCAGGCACTGATCTTCAGAGAGTAGAAGAGATAATGGACACATTTTCATAGGTGACGGGGGGAAAGGTAAACTAACAGGCAGAGATCCGTTCGCACTGCCCATCTGCTCAAGTGGTGGGCTGGTAGCACTGGTTACATGGTGACCAGGCAGCTTGCAGATCCAATCCACTGCCCAGTCCCTGGAACCAACTCCGAGGAAGCATGAACTTGATAGATGTAGGATATGCCCAAAGTTTCCACAATTCCAGAGAATGAGAAAGAAGACTCGTGTACAGACATGGACATGACCTACAATTCACTGCTTCCAAAGAGCCTCCATGGACACAGTTCCAGTGCCCACAGCCATCTGGCCATCAGCAAGGTCTGCATTACCACCAACGCCCAAGGAGGAGGAGGAATGAGATTCAAACTCAAGATCCAAGATGCCTCTCACCATGCAGATTAGGAATGGGGAGTGTCTTTAATAGAATGAGGATCAGATTAACTCCATCCAAGCAGTAGGAACAATGATAAACTCATCCTGGGGCCATTCAGAAAACCCTAGGAAGCTACCTGCTCTGGCAGCTGGTTAGGGATAAATGCCCAGGAAGAGCAGGAGCCAAAAGGCACAGAAGCAAAGTAGAGATGGTAAAAGAGGGAAATGAATAGACCTCCTGCAGTGGGTGGCTTCAGCAGCGACCCAAGTGCTTGCTTGGTCAGCAGGAGTGGGACCTAGAAACCCTCTTACATGAGCCATGTTAACCCAGCACCTCCCTCTACTCAGAGGTCCAGCCCCAAAGACATATCGCTCACCTCCACAGCAAGCCCGTGCTGGCATCTCATACCTCAGATGGCAACAATGGTTTTGAAAACACTGAGACCATGAGCAGCACCGTCCTGAGGATGGAATGGTCTTACCTATCCCGCATCCTCATCCCAGAGCAGAAGCTCAAGAGCCTCGAGGGGCCCTTGATCCGCGAGCCCAGACTTCCAGGCGAATGACCCAGCCCTGTTCCTGTTGGCTCTGCTGATGGGTGAAGAAGTTTCCACTACTCTTCCAGAAAGGCAGAGAAGGGCACAGGCTCATCCAGCCCCCTAGAGGGCTGTCAGCTCCCTGAGAGGCAAACAAAATCCAGCCTCCTGTTTTACTCCCCACCCGCCCATAACACAACACCCATCTCAAGCCAGAGCTTGGCTGTGTGTGTGTGTGTGTGTGTGTGTGTGTGTGTTATTTTTGGTGTGTGTTGTACTGGGGATAGAACCCAGGGGCATTCTACCTCCAAGCTACACCCCTAGCCCTATTTTTTATTCTTTATTTTGAAACAGGGTCTGAGTTGCAAAGGGCCTCACTAAGTAGCTGAGGCTGTCTGCAAACCTGCAATCCTCCTGTCTCAGCCTCCCGAGTGCTGGGATTACAAGCGTGCCCACCACGCCCCGCTCGGGCTGTGTATTTCCAATGGAACACGGCACAGCTTGCTGTAACCACCAAGCCCCACATGTTATTCTTTGTCTTTATCTTATTAGCATAATATGCAGCTTTATTAGCCAGGCAGATGAATCATTTAGTAATTAGAACTAATTAATTTAATTTTCTACTTTCTATATTTTATAATCAAACATTGTTAAATTTCACCAACAGGTCAAGGAAGGCTCCAAGTTGCTGCTCAGAGGCAGTTGTTGGGCCAAGAGTACAAAATGGCAGACAGAAGGGAATCCGTTTCATCTCACTGATATGGCCACCACTGTCGGCCATCTCAGGCTTGGAGCCCGGTGCAACCATTCTACAGAGATTCTACAGCGAAAGAAACTAATGGCCTGAATTAGTTTGTTTTCCTTTGCACTGTAAGATAATGCCACGACGGCAGTGTCTCTAATAGGTCACTGTAAAGGGCAGAAGCAGCTCACAGAAAACAAGCACCTGCGTGGTCCAGGAGCATCATGGTATCAATTAGACATAGGGCTACAAGCAAATCCATTTGTCTTGGGGAGATTTTCTCCCAAGAGTCCTCCTCCCTCTCCATCAAGGGAGTGGAACTGATCATGGCTGCCTTCTCACTACTCTGTTACTACCACACGCGAACCCCAGTGATGGACCCAGTTCTCGAAACACCAGCCTGAAGGAGAGAGCTAATCGGGGGGCAGCCCGCCTGCCCCACCGCCGAAGCCTTCGCCTAACTCGACTATCCCAGCATCTCATCCCTGATTAACAGACCCTGCTGCAAACCCAAATGCAGTTAATTTATTGTAAGTTTTATTAGGCATATAAAAGGGAAGCAGGAATGGCTAGCCTCTCGTTGCTCGAGATACATTTCATCCGTGACTCGGAGCAGATTCCTCGCAGATTAAGCCCGTTAATTTCCCTCCCCACCAACATTCTTTCCCGCATTGCTGAAGCAAAAGCCAGTGGCTCTTGTCTGAAATGGACGGGATGAAAAGGGATGCCCTCCCCCCCCGGACAACAGTTACATTAACCACTTTGTCCTTTTAATTCATCTAATTACATGCAAGGAGAAAGCCGTTGCCTTCGCCGGCTCCGCTCCCCACACTGCCCGCTGCAGCCACTGGGCCATTGCGCTGGGCTTTTTGTTGTCTTATTAGGGGTGCTTTTGTTCAGAGGGATGGTTAAAGCCATTTTCAGCAGCTAGCGAGATGAAGCCGTTTCAATAAGGACACAATGTACTTGTTTAAATTACCTTTCAAAATGCTCAAAACCATTAAGGGGGAGGTGCTGCAAATAAAAGTTGGATTTTTTGTTATAATGTTTTACCCTAATAACAGCTTTTATTTTATTATAATCCATTAGTTGACAATATTATTCTATAGATTATTAGGCAGCAATTTTGTTATTTTATCACACTTCCAGCACTCACTCACCGGGCCAGAATCCACAAATCTCAGTATAATATGCTTTCAATTTTGTTAAAATCTCTATTTAACTGGTTTGGCTGCGGAACATCTTGGCAAATGTGTTTTTAATTTCGTTCTAATTAACTTGACAGTTGACAGAACTCGACGGTGGCATGATGGTGTCCCCTTTTCAGGGTCCCCGTAGCTCCATTCCTGGGGGCCATTTTTTTTTTCTTTTTCTTTCTCCCGTCCTAACAAGCAAGATGTCAGAGCCAACACCCAGGGAAAGGGTCTTTCGTCTCTGTCAAAAGTACGTGCAATTTTTTAAAAATCAATTTAAAAATCTGGCTTTCTTCCCTATCTGTACAAAGAAGGTCATTGGTCCTCTGGGATTCTCAAAAAAAAAAAAAAAAAAAAAGAAAGAAAGAAAATGGTTCGTCCCTAAAAGATGAAGCCCGTAGACGCAGGTTCTGCAAGATGAAATAAAGAAAAAGCACGTACAGGGGTTGCGTTGTCCTTCCTGGACGGCCCTTTGCCAGACACCAGGGATGGGCAGTTGCACTGTGCTTCGGTGGCTCCCAATGGGGTATGCTCCTACATCTTCTGTTCTAGGGTGTTGTTAGTCCCAAGGAAAGCAGCCTGGAGACCTACCCCTGCTAACTGGACAATTCCAGAACCTCTCTCCTCTCGGGACTTCCCCTCTGCGGTCCCATCCACTTCCAGAATCCTGCAGCCTCCCAACCCTTTGATCCCAAGCAGTGCCCACAGGGCTACAAGAGGCCCTGGACCACCAAAAGGGATTTTTCTTTCTTTTGTAGAACTAATACTTTCCTGATATGGTGGCAAAACTAACCCTCTGTATAACAAATGCAACCTTCCCTGTGACTTTCCTTACACAGAAATGATAGGCCTCCGTGAGACCACTGGAAACTGGAAGGTAACCAGAGGCCCAGTGCTTGGGTGACGATTCACAAGCCATGGGGAGTTTGGGCACCAGCAGCTCCCTTCAGCTGCCTGTGTCTCCTTTCTCCCTTGCCTGCTCTGCCTCCCTTTTCTCCCTCCTTCCCTCCTCTCCCTCCCTCCTCTTGCTTTACTCAGATGTTGAGAATCCTGCTCATAACTGGAAACTCCTCAGCTCCACATTTGACCACTCATTATGCTTCTGTTCAGTTATGGCGAATGTCAGCCCTACCAGGACCCTCGGAGGTGAGTCGCTACAGCATCTTCCTTGCATCAACGACTAACACTCCTGGATCAAGGGGCTCGGCGCTCACCAGGATAGCAGCCAGCAAGGTCGGATGTGACCACGTAGGTCTTCTGAGTTCTCTTGGAAAATGTTCTGTTGGGTGGGTGGAGGGGGACTAGTAGGGTCTTCTTTCTCATTAAGTCTCGATTTTGAGTCTTTATCTTTATTTACAACCAGAGTTTTGCTGCACAATTGCCTTATAGACTGTAAAACCAAGTGTGTGTGTGTGTGTGTGTGTGTGTGTGTGTGTGTGTGTGTGTGTGTGTGTTAAAAGGGGTCTATGAGCTGGATGTTGTGGTGCACGCTTGTAATCCCAGTACCTGGGAGGCTGAGACAGGAGGACCACAGGTTCACAGCCAGCCTCAGCTACTTAGTGAGGCCCTCCGCAACTTACTAAGAACTTGCTTCAAAAAAAAGAATAAAAAACAGGGCTGGGGTGTAGCTCAGAGGTAGAACGCCACTGGGTTCAATTCTTAGTACCACAAAACAATAATAAAAGCGTTCTAGGTTTTAGGCCACAGACAAAAGTGTGCAGACCAGTGATTTTCAGATGGGACAATTTTGCTATCCAGAGGATGTTGGCAATGTCTGGGGACATTGTTCTGATGGTGCCTGGGGGTGTGTCATTCAGTAAAGTGTAAAACAGCCTCCACATCTCCCGAGAACTAGCAATACCAAAATGTCAACGGTGCCGAGGTGGACAGTACCGCCTCGCCTTGCCTGGGGGAAGGACCATCCCGGGCAGCTTACGTCTCACCTAAGGAGAGGGAGTCTTCAAGGGAGAATGAGCCAGGCCAGGTCACTAATGCCCCAGAGGTCATGACAACACAGGACTTGAACCCAGGTTACACTGACTGTCCTCAGCATTTTTTATCCCATCAGGGAAAGCGATTTTCCCACATTCCCTGCTTCGACTACAGGACTTTAAGTACAGTGCGCCTCTCCTGGGCTAACGTCCTTTCTCTCCAGTGGCGTTGGAATGGGGTCTAAGGGCTACCCTGTGGAAAGCACCCAGCCAGTGCCTGGCACACGAGGGCAGTCCACACAGTAACATGCTAAGGACACCCGGGACGCAGGGGACGCTGTGGCCCTGAGCTGTGGTCAGGTGAGGAGTGCGCATCTCACACGTGGGCGTCTTTGTTTTTATATAAAAAAAGCAATAATATGCCTGCTCGAATGATTCGGGAGCATCATCCTATTGCTCCAGGTGAGAAGTTCACACGCTAATGAATATTTGGCAGAGAGGAGTGGAGAAGGGATGTGGGGAGGACCAGGAGGAAAAAACAACAGACAGTAGCCCCCCTTTGTCCTTGGGCAACGCATTCCGGGGCTCCCGGGGGTGGCTGCCTGAAGCTGCGCACATGCCAGCTCCTGGGTGCATTACGCTTTGTCCTGTACGTATCCTACTGTGAATGTGAATTCATAAATCCGGTGCAGTAAGATAGCAGCAACATCAAGCCGAGCGCATGGCCCAGGGCGGTACCTGCATTGTGCTTTACCCTATCCTAGGTGCATTATGCTTTATCCTATACATATCCTATTGTAAAGCTGAATTCAGAAATTAGGCGCAGTAAAATAGTAACATCAAGCCGAGCACAGTGGCACGTACTGGAATCCTAGTACTTATGATGAGACTAGGGGTTCACAGGTTTGAGACCAGCCTCAGCAACCTAGCAAGACCTTCAGCAATTTAGTGAAACCCTATTTAAAAATAATAAAAAAATAAATAAAATAGGGCCAGGGATCTAGCTTGGAGGTAGAATACCTCTGGGTTCAACCCCTAGTATCAAAAAAAAGAGACAGAAACAAGATTAACAACAACAACAATAATAATAATAATAATAATAATAATTAGAGCAAGTACAGCGATATACTATAATGAAACTTATTTAGAATTTATGAATTTTTAAATTTCTGGATATTAAATATTCCACTTTTGTTTCTGTATAATATTAAATATTCCACTTAATATTTTCAGAGTGATTTTGGAATAATCCTCAGGTAACTGAAACCACAGATTTCCTCCAGATAAGGAAAGACACCCGCCATCTATGAGGATGGGCCACGTCTCCCATGGCCATCCCTGTTCCTGGGCATGGAAGAACAGTGACAGTATGTGAAGCCTACACGGGTGAAAACCGCACAGGTCTCCGCCCACCTCCTCCCTCTCCTTATTTGCACGACTTCTATGCATTTGCTGCCCGAGCCAGCTCTAAGCCAGCAAATAGGCTCAGCAAGGCTGCCCATTCACAAGAAACTTCTTTTTCAAATTAATTGCCAAGGAAGAATAAAACATCCTTCCGACTTTTCGTCACCAAGGATGTCCTCTGGCTTGTGAACATCTGTCAGGAATATATATTCCCAGGGCTCCATGTGGCCCAGATTTTAACAGCCGGCTTAGTTGAACCACAGTGGTTAACTAACAGGCCACTCCTCACGGAAACTAAACGAGGACACGGAGGGGCTTGATTTCTTCGCCGGATGCCTTTGATTTCTTTCTGGTGGGTGATATGCAGTCATGGGTGTGGTCCCACCCCGTGCCTCCCAGGGAGGGAGCTGACCTTTGACACCCTACTCCAGCCTGCTCCATTTGCCGGGGCCAAAATAGAGTTTTCCCGGGATATTGTAGCCGGGCATATGTTTGACCATTGAGCACCATGTGTGGCCATTAGAAAGAAAAGGAAAATCAATAGGGCTTCATTAAAACAGCAGGCAGTCAGAGCCCAGCCCTGCTTAATTATGGTTTCAGTAGCATTTGCTTTAATTGGAAAGAATAAAAGAAGTGAAGTGCAGTGAATGAAGAAATCAGCATATCTATCACTGTCCACTGGCGTCACAGGGTACCCTTAAAGCACCGGTCACTCTTTCTCTCGCTGAAGCTGCTTCGACTCCTGGGAGAAAAAAATTATATATGTGTGTGTGTGGCAAATCCTCGGGCTCCACCTTTGTGAAATTCTAATTAAAGTCTTTTATAATCTTAGAAAGTCATTTTTTTTAATCTGCTAGATGTGCTAGATACATTCTGCAGCACGTTTGTTAATGAGGCCAGCTCGGCACAGGGGAAGGACCAAACTTGATCTAAATCCCTACCCGTCCTCCTGCGCTGCGTGTATGGCGGTCCCCGGGGCGGTGGCTTCCTTCTGCAGCCCAGAAATGTCTCCTTGAGCCTGTTCAGGCTCAGACGGTGGTCCCAAGGGCAGCTTCCACCAGGTGGAATTCTTCTGTGTGCCAGACCTTCCAGCAGGTGCACACAGGGGCACGATTAGAGCCACAAAGATCCTTAGGTACCAGCTAGTCCAAACCCCCACCCCATTCTACAGCTAGGAAGAGTGAGTCCCTGTGTCCCCAGACCAGGGCAGGCTGGACCAAAGACTTTTTCTCAGGCCTGTTTCTTGACCAATTCCAGTCTTCTATCTATTTTCCTGTAATGTTTTATCTAGGGACATCTTAGGAAAGCCTTTCTTATAGAAAGAAAATATTATCATAAGGGACTGAATTTTATTCACTAAGGTGCAAATATTTGCATTCATACCACATACCCAGATAACCTTTTCACATGTCCATCTAGCGTGTGACCTCTCCTTTTAGGGTGGCTAATGGGTTAAAATCAGTTTAAGGCTAGGATTTGGTTAGGATGTGGCAAGGAAAGCTTGCATGGTCACATCCGCTGAGAACAGCTGATCCTCCTGTCTCAGCCTCCATGACTTATGCCCTCAGTGACTTAGCAAGACCCTGCTTCAAAATACAGATAAAATAGGGCTGGGGGTACAGCTCAGAGGTACAACACTCCTCCTGGGTTCAATCCCCAGGACCACAAAAAAAGAAGAAAAAGAGGAGAGGAGAGGAAAGGAGAAGACAGGACAGGACAGGAGAGGACAGGAGAGAAGCAGATGCTGGAGGTGGGATGCAGAGACTTACTGATTTGAATTCTGGACAGAAAAGTCGAATGCCTAATCGTTCCCATGGATCTCGTGAGGGCACAGAGCTGGGGAGTAAGAAGCGCTTCCGTCGGGCATGGTGGCGCACGCTTGTAATCCCTGCGCTTGGGAGGCGGAGACAGGAGGATCACGCAGGTTCGAAGCCAGCCGCAGCCAGCCGTGCATGCTGGCTTAGGAGACCCTGTTTCCAAATAAAAAAATTAAAAAAAAAAGGAAAAATAGGTCTGGGAGTGTAGCCCGGAGGTAGAAGGGCTTCCAGGAACCCCAGTACCACCAAAAAAAAAAAAAAAGAAGAAGCGCTTTCATGTTGGAGAGCCTATTTTATACTCTGTTTTTATGAAAGTTCTATTATCCCCACTTTAAAGATTAAAAGACTGAAATTAAGTTATTTGCCTGCGGTTTGATAAGCCACAAGCTGGGGTTTAAATCAAGTTTAGTCCTTAAGGGCCTTTTCTGTTGGTTGCCTGGGACTTCCCAAGGCAAAGGAACAGTTCCAAGGTAGAAAAAGCCAGAAGACCTGGCCTCCCTGCTCCGAGACCTGGTTCTTTATTTTTGAGGGGGACAGGGTATCCTGGGGATTGAACCCAGGGGCATTGTTTCTTGAAGCTACACTCCTAGCCCTTTTTATTTTTTATTTTGAAACAGAGCCTTACTATGTTGCTAAGGCTGGCCTCGAACCTATGATCCTCCTGTCTTAGTCTCCCAAATCCTAGGATTACAGGTGTGTGCCATTGTGCCCAACTGAGGAGCCAGTTCTCTTCTCAGCAAACGCCCGGACAGAGGAACACTCAGGTCTTGCCAGCGCAGCCCCAGGGTCCATTCTACCTCTGAAAACTCACCCCTCCCAGGGGCTTCCGCCCACATTGCAAGGGACAAGCACCACTCCTTGGTGACGAGCCCCGGGACAGCGCTCATTGTGCAAGTGAGAAGGTGCTGTGTGGCCGGGCTTAGGCTGCCTCCGCGGTCAGCAGGGTGGCCAAAGGATGACAGCGAGACCTCCATGCATAAAATCACAGACTCCCGATCCCTCCACGGAGTGCTCATCAGGAGGCGCGATTGGCCTCTCAGCAGAGCGTGGCGGGATGCTGGCCTGGGTCAATCCTCAGGGCCACTTCACCCTGCAGGCGGGGAGGGGGCAGGGGATGAACCCACTGGGTGGCCACGGGGCACAATGGGGTCACAGTCCTTCAGTCCTGCCCAGGGCGCAGCAGAAAGGTGCACTTCACACGTGAGTGTCCAAGTGGCCAGATTACGGGGTGGTAAGGAGTGAAGGAAGAGGCCTTCCCAGGCAACTGCAGGGCTGAGTGCTTGCTCCTGGCCTTAAGCATTGTGCTACCTTAAAAGTCAACTGAGGAGGGGGCCAAAGGATAACTCCCCCAGTGATAAAGCAGTGGCACCCCGGGTTTGTAGAACCCCCACTGTTCAGGCAGTGGGCATCCTGGAGAGAACCATGAGTTCTGAAGGCTGCAGAGAAGTACCAGGCACAGCCGAGCCTCCAGGGAGGATCCCACCGCCTGCTGGAGACACGAGGCCGCTCAGCTCAGCTCCCTGCAGCCAGTGAAGGCGGAGGGCCTGACCCTGCCCATGTGTCTGCGGTCCCCTCCCATCCTCAGGAGGATGGGGGGAAAGGCCTGGCTCCAGCTTTGGAGACCTTGAGCGCACTGCTTCACCCTGGGCCTCAGCCTGCACCTCTGAGTGATGGGTACCTCACCCTCCTGCCCCGGCCGAGTCCTGCCCCGGCCGAGTCCTCCGTGCTCTGACCTGTGACCCCTAGCATGAAGATTGATTGAGGGCTCAAAATGGTACCATGCTAGCCGCAGCATGCATCCCAACCCCACGAGGGGCCACCCAGGACGGGAGTGGGTAGACAGTCACCCTAAAAACAAGAGGCTGAAGCCAGGCAGGGTAGCGCACGCTTGTAATCCCAGCATTCGGGAGGCGGAGACCGGAGGATCACGGTTCGAGGACAGCCTCGGCTACTTAGCAAGGCCCTCACAACTCAGTGAGACCCTGTTTCAAAGATAAAAAAGGGACTAAAAAATAGGGCTGAAGGTATAGCTCAGAGGTACAATGCCCTTGGGTTCCATCCCCATTACCAAAAAGAAAAGAAACCAAGGGGCTGCTACAAGCACAGCTGATACTCCGTGCTCCCAGACTCCGTGCAGGACATTATTCTAATTCCCTATCTGTGTGAGCTACTGGGCCCCCAGGACCATCCTGGGGTGTGGTTAGAAGGTGAGCACCGTGATCACCCTCCCTCTGCTGCCCAGGCCCCCGGGATGGGGAAGGCAGGAGCTCTGCAGGGCTGGTAGGCAGCCCACCCCACACCAGCGCTCCACCCTCTCCCCTGGCAATACTCCCTCCCCAAGCCACGTGTGGCTTCTGCATCCAAGCCCAGGAACCTCAGGGAAAACTGCTGATATCCTGGGGAAAACTGCAGGCCAAGGAACCGAAGCTGGCAGCCCAGGAGACACACGGGAGCTGTGTGCCCCGCTGCCTCTAGGGCTGACTCTGTGGCCGTCTTCTGACAGCACAGCGCCGGCGCCCTGCTCAGAAAGGCAGTGTGACTCAGTGGTGAAGCACGAGGCTTTGAACTTGCTCGAACCCAGTGCTACTGCCTCTGGGATGGCGGGCGAGGAACTCTGTGGCGCTGATGCTAGGCTTCCTCATCTGCAAGGCAGGGCTGGTGATGGGCCGCCCAGTGGGTGCCTGCAGGATTCGGTGAAAATCTGCATGTGCAGGTTACAATGGAGCCACAGAGACTGGACACCACCACTCTTAGTCTTAGGTACGCTAGGGCGGCACCCCTGAAAATTGGGATGACAGAGGGCTTCCACTTGGGGCCAAAAACATCCTGAGCTCCCAGCCGGGGGCTGGTGCCAGTGTCCGTGCTCAGCTACTTCGTGGCCTCCCTCCTACAAGAACCAATGGACACCAGCTTCCCATTGCTAAAAAGTGAGCTGTCAAGCCGGTGTGATGGCGCACACCTGTAATCCCAGTACTTGGCAGGCTGAGACAGGAGGATTGCAGAGTCGAGGCTAGTCTCAACAACTTAGTGAGGACCAGTTTCAAAATTTAGAAAAAAGATATGTTGGGGGGTATAGCTCAGAGATAGAATGCCCCTGGGTTCAATCTCCAGTACCAAAAATGAGAGGTCGCTTAATAATTATTTTTTTAAAAAAAGGGGGGGGGGAGGCATCTCTTTCCACATCTAAACCTCTCTCCTTCTCTCTCCTGGGATTGGACACCAGCGTGAGGAAGGGTCCCCCAAGTTCAGGGGCCTCCATCCCCCTCCCCACACTGCTGCTGAAGTCCTAGGGCTGATCCTAGCCTTTCCCAGGGAGGGGTGGAGGGTCCTGGAGAACAGACCTGTCTCCTTGCAACTGAAACGCAGCCACCACCATTAAGTAGGACAAACACGCCCCTGTGCGTGGCTCGGCCAGGCACGCATCGCCGGGGCAGTAATTAGAGGGGGAAATATACTGCAGGCAGCTTAGCTGTGGAAAACCATTTCCATTGAAAATATACATTTGTAATTGTAAATGGAAAGATTACCTGTAATAGCGGTAACAGAGCCATTTCCTAATAAGATGAACACGGTAGCGGACGAACGAGGCATCTGTACGGAGCTGTGTGCGCCATTTCTGTGCCGCAGCCTGCCAATTTGTTTCCGCGGCGAAAAGCGTGATTTAGTGTTTGTAGCATTACCATCTGTTGTCGTTATTACAGAAATCATATATAAACCAGTTAGTAAACACTTTGCCGCATTGTCTGTTGTTTTGATAATCACCTATAATAACATCTAGCATCAATATGGTCTTTAAACCCGATTTGGGAGTTAATGGAATAAGAGGAGGCAGCCTGTATATGCACCGGGGTAATGTCATTAGGAATGTTTGTGAAGAACAAATTAAATCAGTTGTAAATTGTGCTCTCAAGTCAGCCAGAAAACCAGTCTTGTTCAGGAGAAGGGATTTATATTTTAACCTCGTGCAGAAAATGCACTTACGCAGATTAAAATAAAATAGGGACTTTGCCGATGGATGGAAATGGTAATTGCCAGGGCCTTAATGGCTTCCTGTTGGCTGTGTCATGCAGTGGGCACAGCTATTTTAAAAGTTAACCGGCACTCGGGGTCATACTTTCACTGATTCAGTCATTAAACCAGGCTAGACATGTCACTAAATGGCTGATTATTCAAATGATGCGCCTGCTCCATGGTTCCCCCGTGTCGTCTTTTGAACATGGGGATTTTTCAGGGATGATTCTCATAAAATCAAGATGAGTTGGATTCAAGTACGAGTCAATGGCAGCCCTGGGCTGGGGCCTGGCCCAGCTGGGACGGCACGGGAGCCCCTCCCGCTCTCCCGGAGAGAGCTCAGAGAAACCTTGGGCTTGGACGTCTGCCGGCTTCTAGGAGAAGAGCCAGCTTGTGTGTCCAAAGGGAAGCCACGCCTAGACAGGGTGTTATAGAGGAACGAAGAGGGCAGAGAAGGAAGCCAGGGACCCACAGGCCCATTAAGAGCCTGTTCTCAGCAGCACTGCTTGCCCCAGTACACAGCCAGAGGTGATGGAGGGACAGGTGGGGCCCAAGGCTGTCTCCAGAGCCTCTGCTCCTGACTGAGCCACCTCCCCTCACTTAAGGGCACTTCCAAGGCCTTCTCTTGCATATCTTTAAGGTGTTCCTGGGAGACAGATTTTCTTTGCACCCCCATTTTGCAGATAAGGATGGTAAGGCTTAGAGCAGCTCCAGCTGCTGTAAGGCCACAACAGCTGGCAGGTCTCTGTGGGGCTGGAGAGCCTTCCATGGCACCGAGCTGCCCAGTGGTTAAGATAAAAATGGCCATTCACTGAGGCCCTCAGAGGTCAAGAACACTCGAATGTGGGGTGCTGGGGTGCTGGCCAGAAGAATGGTAAAGCTATCTCTGGAGTCAGCTTGGTGAGCAGGGAGCCAGGCTACTGTGCAACTGCAGGAGGTGGCTTGGGGCAGAGGGAGGAGGTCCTCTAATAAGCTCACCCCCAGCATAGAGACAGAAAGGACTGGAAATGGTACCCAAGGCCACAGAAGGCCTGAGCCACCCAAAGGACCCCTTGGCACCAAGCCTCCAGACACAATTAGCTGGAACAAAGAGCCCAGTACAACGTCCTCAGGAGAGCAGGCATGATGACTCCCCATGCTTCAGAGCGTTTCCAACAGCACGCATACATTATGAATGCCGTCGCTATCTTATTTTAATGTGTATCAGTAAAAATAAAAATAGTTCATCAAATCGATAGTGCCAAATCCATTTGGCTTAAAGGAAATCTTTGGAAAAGGAACCTAAGTGAAAAATAGCAAGATGACTTCAAAGATCTGACGTAAGCCATAGCAGATAGTTTTGGAAACAGGAAAAATCATAAAGAGGATGACGGGAGTTGGGGGCTTGGAGCACGGATGCCTTGGTTGAAATAAACGAGTGACTGAGGGCCGCTCTGAACCTCTCCAGGGTTATTTCCTTAGGTATAATACGAGGCTAACACACACGCTCCCGTGCAGGGCGGGTGAGGACAGATACCTGCAGCACTGGTGATTCTCAACAAAGGGAGCCAGCCCCTAAACACAGCACCCAGCCCTTTCTTTCAGGAAGTGTCCAGGGGATGTCAGCTCCTGACTTGATGACCTCTGTTCAGGCCATAGTTGATCAACAATTGCAGAATTGGAACACACTAAGGAGCCAAGCCTAGTAGATAACACACCACCCTCATGCCATAACTGCGATGCTCACCCCGGGGGGATTGGGGCCCTAGAACAAGCATGTGGGGATTTTTGTTGTTGCTGTTGTTGTTGTTTGGTTAGTTGGTTTTAGTTTGGGTTTGTTTTAATACATGAGGATCTGAGATCCAGAGATATCAAGTCCTTTACCCAAGGTCATACAGCAAGTTACTGCCCGAACCAAGACATGATGTACCCTCAGCGAGTACTAACACGGTTACTTTATGCTGTGCTCGGCACTGCGCTCATTAGCTTTTCCTAGACTATCACCCCTAGATTACAAGAAAAGTGCCATTACCACCAACTCCGTTTTATACACAGAGCACAGAGGCACAGAGAGGCTTAATCAAGGGCCCATAGTCACCCAGCCAGACAGTGTTGAGAGCCAGGTAGACGCCCGCATAGTCTGCTCCAGATGGAAAGCCTGTTGTAATCTACTGCGCCAGAGATGGGCAGATCCAACCTGCTACCTGTTTTTGTAATGACAGGTGAGCTAAAAAATACTTTATTTTGTATATGGTTGAGGAAAAAAAAACAAAACATAGGCTATTTGGGGACGCGTGCAAAATTACATCCAATTCAAGTGTCTATGTCCATAAATAAAGTTTTATTAGAACACAGCTGAGCACACTCATTAGCATATGGGCCCTGGCTGTTTCCTTCAGGTTGATGGTGGCAACAAAGACCATAGAGCCCGCAGAGTTTAAAGCATCTCCTCTCTGGCCCTTCACAGAGACGTGTGCTGCCCCTGCCCCGTAATGCCCGGGACTGCCTATGAACAAGGGAGGAAGGAAAGCGGAAGGGCCGTGGTCCCTGGGGCTTCACCCGGGAGCGAAGGAGAGGAAACAGGGACAGGAACTAGAGGAGAGAGAAAACCAAAGGAGAGAACGTGCCGGAGGAAGCCGGGCTGTAGACCTGCACTTCCCAGCACTGAGTGTGAAGCTGAGGACAGGAGAGGTCTTCTTCCAGGGCAATCATCCATCACCAGGGTAGAAATCCACACTCCAGCTGGGCGGACCTGTAATCCTAGGCCGTGGGAGCCTGAGACAGGAGGATCTCAGGTGTGAGGCCAGCCTCGGCAACTTAGCTAGAAACCCTGTTTCAAAATAAAAAATAAAAAGGGCTGGGGTTATAGCTCCAAGGTAGAATGCCCCTGGATTCAATACCTAATGCCAAAATAAATACAAATACATACATACACACATACATACATACATAAATGAGAAGTCCCTACCCCAGTCGAGAAAGGGGCTCTATGAGTTTGGGGCCCTTTAGAAATACTTCAGGTAGTTGAGTATTTTCCATAAATTCGTGTAATTATTTTAATTAAAAATCTTTAAAATATTAATGGGGGGATTCAACACAGAGTTAATTATAGCAGCTCTACTCACCACATGTACTTAAGACTCTGTCGGCATTTCCATGAGGAACCGCTGCTTTTCAAGGGGTTATAATTCAACCAAATAAACTGGCCGTGGGCTGAAGCTTGACACGCGAGTTTGCAGGGTGGAAATTAATTGTTTAATTGATTTGACTATTCCAGGCCTATGCGTGGGGGGGCTCGTATGTTGTCATGTCAGGATGAAGTGGCCTGGAGGCACCGGTCACCACTCCCCCTATTAAAGCCCACCGGCCACCATCTCGCTCAAAACCACAGACCTACAAGCAGCTCTGCACCCGGAGGTTCTAAGTGCCTTACTTAGCTCTTAAATTCGTGCCTAAGTTTCCCCTCAAATGAGCTTCATTAATCTGGAAAGGAGCGCTTTCTCTCTGCTCATGGGAATGTGTTTTAAAATAAGCCTTTTCATTTAGGTAGCTTCAATATACAACCAGCGGCAATTGCAGGCTTACCTTCCTTGCCTGAAATCCGATCATTAAACCAACTTCACTATTAGGGGGAAATATCTGGCTGGAAAATGCATTTTACCCCTGAAGAATATGCCATATTAGTGAGAAAATTACTCTAAATGGGAACAAAGCTGACAACTGCTGCTTGCGGACTAATGGCCTAGTGTATATATCGTACCCAAAAAGCATGTCCTCACCCGGCTGTTGAGTAGATCACTGGCGTCGGGTTCTGGTCGGCACAAATGGGACATTAGGGAGGTCGGAAAGGTGTCAGGGATTTGGGTGGGTTTTTTCTTCCCCCTCCCCTTTTGCTTAAAGGCGACATGCACAGTATCATCATAACCCCCAAATCAAGGTGAGCCTAGTGCTGCACTGCGCCAACATGGCTGCCCGCAGGTAGAAATGGGTCCTGTTCTGGCTTCTACATAGGATTAAGCAGTAGCTATTTAGTGCCGAAGCGCGGCCCGTGAATGGCGGGACATTTTCTCACGCACTGCAGAGTTGTTCAACTCGACCCATTTAGGGACTTGGAGGATGCCCCGGAGCCCCACACACAACACGAGATGTCAGAGCAACGACCCCTCTTGCGAGAGAGAAAAATGGTGTCGTTGCGTCGCACAGTCAAAGCAGTGGCTGGAAGGAGGGAAGGAAGAATAGGACCCTAATGAGGCCCTGAGATCAAAATGTGAGCGCTGTAATAAGAAAAAAAAATTGCGTTTGTTTCATTTCCAATCCTTGATACTATCTCCTTCGCGAGAACAGATTCAAATTTGTGGCCATTTTCTGCTCTTATTAAGGGAAAAGTGGTATCAATTTTAATAACGTCCAAAAACACGCACATTTCCATCCACCTACAAACAGTGGGAGTCAGGCCGGTGACTCAGAACATTCAGATAAAAGGCCCCTGTGCTTGTGGACCTGGTGGGGGCCTGGGAGGGTGGGGCTGGGACAATAGCCGCCTTGAGAACTTCCTTTTCCCTTTCTCGCTCTTCCTCGGATCTCCTAATTCCGATATTATTTTCCATCAATTTTTTATTAAAGTATAATTCATTTACTGAGATTGCCTCTTTTGAAAGCATTTGGCGATAGAATGTTCCTCATTGAAGATGAATGGCCGAGCACACAGCAGCTTGGATTGGCGATGCCCACGATGCCCGCACACCTTAGGGCAGCTCTTTATAGGCTGAAACGCCTACGCTTCCGACTGAAAAGGCAGATGCCCTGGCTGCAATGGAAAGCCAGGGAGCTTGCCAGGAGGCTGAGACGGGAGGATCACAGGTTCAAGGACAGCCTCAGCAATGTTAGCGAGACTTTCGGCAACCTAGAGAGACCCTATACAAAAAAAAAAAAAAAATGAAACAATAAAATAAAATAGGGCTGGGGGTGTAGCTCAGAGATATGCCCCTGGGTTCAATCTCCAATACTGCAATGGAAGAAAGAAGGAAGGAAGGACAGAGAAAGCAAGAAAGCAAGAAAGCAAGAAAGCAAGAAAGCAAGAAAGCAAGAAAGCAAGAAAGCAAGAAAGCAAGAAAGAAAGAAAGAAAGAAAGAAAGAAAGAAGGAAAGAAAGAAGAGGGAGGGCGGGAGGGAGAGAAGGAGGGAAGGAGGGAGCAGAGATCACATCCCTCACAGCACAGAGGAGGGAAGCCAGCTGTACCCTAAGTCCTGTCCCTCAAACAGGACCTTTGACACACCCAGGAATGTCGGATTTCTGCATTACTTCCGTCTCATCTGCAGCTCTGGATGCCAGAAACTTTTTGCCTGCACCTGCTCTGAAAATATAGATTTACGCCAGCCTTTTCAAGTGCTGAGCCTCGCATCCTTTGCAGGCACGTAACAGTTGCTGTAAAAGCTGAAGGTGTATGAAGTGCCTCAACAAGAACCACGTGGGTGGCACGCAGTGTTGGAAGGAGCAGAACAGTTGCAGTGATCACTCTGCGCGTGTGTGATGCTGCACTGGGCTCCTCGGGGGCACGCGGAGGGTCTAGAGAGACAGCCGGGATGCGGAGCACCCGCCCTGGGATGCTCAAGCCCAGGTCAAGCCCAGAGGCGCTCAGAAGCCATTTGTCCAACATCCCCTTGTACAGATGAGCGATCAAGCCTGACAAAGCAAAGCAACCTGCTTGGTTGGTGGCAGAATCAGAGCTATAACTATTTCATTAACCATAGACTGTATTTTATTTATTATAATATATAAACACCAATATTGTGTGCCACGCATCACCTTCCGTTTCTATTTAGAGTCTTTGAAACAACCCTACAAGGTAAGGAGTATTATTCTTCCAATTTACAAGAGGGGAAACTGAGGCTCAGAAGGAGTAGGTCATTTGTTCAAGGTCACACATTAGTGAAATAATCCCTCCCCATCCCCACAAAAGGTTTTTAACCCAAGTCCTTCTGTTTCCAAGGCTAGATCTCTTTTCTGTTAGGCTTTGCAAGACCAAAGTGTGAAATGCCTTTCACACACATGTACACACACACACACACACACACACACACACCATGTGCTTGGGAAACT
>NC_137789.1:154085987-154250987 GCF_963383645.1 Muscardinus avellanarius | reverse complement strand
AGACGGAGCGGCGACAGGCTGGCCAGCTTTATGCTATAAGGCCTCTCATGAGGGAAAGAATTAAACGTGACTCCTGGGAGCCTACGCAGGGGAAACTGGGAATGCAGGGTGTTGGATTCTAGCTCACCATAAGGACTCTGTAATGGCCACAGACCCCTCAGATTCAACTTGGAAGTAGTGAGTTTCCCTTCACTGTCTGTGCCTGGGGAGGGTGCAGGACAACTAAGAGGAAATGAGGTTTAGAGAAGTGGCCCCGGGGGTTGGAGTCACCTTTGGCTAAATCCTTCCACTCTGTCCCAGGCTGCTCTAGCTCATGCCTACCCAGGGCCCCTTTAAAAAAAAAAGAAAGAAGCCAGGCATGGTGGTCCACGCCTGTAATCCCAGCATTTGGAAGGATGGGACAGGAGGATCTCAGGTGTGAAGCCAGCCTCAGTACTTACTGAGGTCCTTTTCAACTCAGTGAGACTCTATTTCAAAATAAAGAATAATTTAAAAAAAAAAAAAAAACGGGGCTGGGGGTGTAGCTCAAAAGTAGAATGCCCCTGGGTTCCATCCGCAGTACCACAAAGAAAAGAAAAGACACGAAAAGAAAAGAAAAACATGTCTGTGTAGCTTCTATGCTATTTGGCAAAGGAAAAAACATCATAAAGGTTCTTACAGATGTGGTTACCAAACACTCAATCTAGCATTTGATAAAATCTCAGTGAATTTTTAAATACATAGTAAACCACCCATTTTTTTTATAAGATCAAATTTGTTCAATTAGAGGCTTCTTTATGCCAAGAGTATAACCTTTTAACTCTTTCAGTATTAAAATGTCTCCTTTTGCCGGGCGTGGTGGCGCACGCTTGTAATCCCCGCGCTTGGGAGGCAGAGACAGGAGGATCGCGCAGGTTCGAAGCCAGCCACTGGCTTAGGAGACCCTGTTTCCAAATAAAAATATAAAATAGGTCTGGAAGTGTAGCCCGGAGGTAGAAGGTTTTCCAGGAACCCCAGTACCACCACACACACAAAAAAAAGTCTCCTTTGATGGGATATTATTGACAGTACATTATCTTATTTTTATGTCTTTTTTTGTGTGGGGGAGGCTACTGTGGATTGAATCCAGGGGCATTCTTTCCCTAAGCTGTACCCCCAGCCCTTTATTTTATTTTCTATTTTGAAACAGATCTCACTAAATTGCTAAATTGTAGGTGCTAATCTTGACCCTGCAATCCTCATGTTTCTGCCTCCCAAGTACTGGGATTACTGGCATACATCACCATGCCTGGCTTATTTTTATGTCTCTACCTAGCAAAATTAAATACTGGCAGTCCTATCTGGAAACCTCTATTTTTTTTTCTTTTAACCAGTTATTGTTCTGTGAAATACACAGCCTGCAGTCGTATGCATAGCCAGACCACCATGAGACCCCATTATTTGAATCAGCTATATTTATCCAGGCCAGAATTTTAAGAGTGCTTCACAGGGTGGTGGAGAGGTCGAGCTAGTTTTTACCTAGATTTTCAGGATACCTGTGAAATGCATGAGATACAGGATTGTTTTTATAGTTTTTATCAGATCTCAGAGGTGACAAAATCAAGTTTAGTCTGAGGATGCTTGCAATTAGGTTCTCAAAACTTGATGACTGAGTGATTAAATAGAAATGACCTCAAAGTTCCTTCTTTGTCTATGTCTCTACATTTTTGTTGTTATTGTTTTGTTGTTTGTTTGTTTTGTGGTACTAGAGACTGAACCCTGGGGCATTTTACCTCTGAGTTACACGTTCATCCCTATTTTATTTTTTATTTTGAAACAAGATCTCACTAAATCGCAGAGGCTGACCTTCGAACCTGGGATCCTCTGGTCTCAGCCTCTCAAGTACTGGATTACAGGTGTGTGCCACCAGGCCCGGCTTCCACATCTCTGTGTTTTTGAAAATCTCAGCATGAAAAGTTCTCCGAGAATACATAATTGTCTAGGCCACTTAAGGGGACCCTGGAGAGACGGAACATTTATGAAGTCACTAACAAACCCAGGAAGGGTGTGCAGGAGATAAGCCCAGGTCCCTCTACCATCATCATTGAACTGGGTCATCCCTGAACTCCAAACCCTCGTGTAATTTCTCGAGTTTCCCACAGCAAATGAGGTCATTTCAAAACAACTGGGGAAGCAGAAATTCTTGAAGTGGCCACTTACCAAGTCACAATTATTAAGTCACGTTACAAATCCGTGAAAAAGTAATGCCATCACCATGCCCATATCTAAGATGCCGGCTCAGTTTCTGCTGAAATTCTTCTTTTCTGAAACATGCTCAGACCCAGTTTGAAAATACCAGTTCAGCCTCTGCAGCGAGGCCCAACGGGGCCAGTGCCGGGGAGGAAGGTCTCACAATGAGGGTGCTTTAGACATCCTGGCCAGTTCCACTCCGAGACTGCAGAGCAGCCGAGGAGCTGCACAATGTGGCTTTTGTTCAAGTGGCAATTAGCAGAAATTATAGAACGGGGGCAGTGTCATTGTGCAAAGGATTCAGCCAAAGTAGACACAGACCAGTTTTCATTAGACCAGCCAAAAGCTGGAGAACCCTCTTTTAAAAAATTAAACAAGCTCTCAGCCTATTTGCTCCAGTGGTAACAATGCCAAGAAGTGTGCTTCCGCTCGTTCACCACAGTACCTGGAGGACGCTCTGGGGGGGTCTCTCTAAGTGTTGGGTCTTTGATTGACAAATGTATTCAAGGGGAAATTGCTGGTGTGATTTTATTCATTATTAGGAAAATGAAGGAGCTGAATTGTGCTGTCTTGTAGCTCCTGTGCCTGTGATAATAGTACCTCTGGCTATTTTATTTTAAACCCGACATTAGAGTATGCGGATCCATTTGGGTCCCTATGGGGCAGGAGAGTCTGAAGAAGGAAATCAGAGCAATTAAAGGATAAGAAGAGAGACTCTCTGACTTGGGAGGGAGCTCAAGTCTCGTCTGGTGTCCCAGGTGGCCACAGTTCAACTCTCTCTGGTCATCAAGAAGCAAACTGATGGTCCCTTCTAAGCAGCAGCCCTTCTCAGACTTGGAGAGGACGATGGAGCCAACTCCTTCATGTCTTCTCCAAGCTCAGTGTCTCTAGGTACCTGGGCCCTTCACCTCCTAGATGTTCCTGGCTCTTTCCCAGATGTGAAAGGAAATCCTAGTAGCCTCTTAACCACGGTCAAGGCTCCCAAGCCTCAACAACAGAAGGATTCTATTGGCCTGGACTCTTCCGGCTTCCCAAGAGAGACTCGGCAAAGACAGTGCAGCCAACAGAAGTCACACTGCATCTTAGGATGAGCTCCAAATCCTACAGGACCTCGGAGTGCCAGCTTCTTCCTAGCTGTGTCATATGCTCTCCTCTGAGAGTTATTGCAAAAGGCCCACCGGCCTAGAGGTCAGGAGCCCAGGCCTAGCTCTGCCCACTCTTCTCTGAGTGACTGCAGGGATGGCATCCCATGCCTCTGAACCAGTCCCACCTCTGGGCCCCTGGAGGTAGCTCCCAGAGGGGAGCAGAGGCCACTGCAGGGCTTCTGCCTGCAGGGCTCCAGCACCCCTACACTCATAAAGTCTAGAGATTAAATAAAATACAGTTCTCAGCCAGAAAAAGTTGAGGTCCAAATGGTGTCCCTGGCTGGACACGTTGGGAGCCATAGGACAAGATGACTCTGAGTGTCCCGGGGCCATTGTAGCTGAAGTACCCAGTGGAAAGGGAAGTCCTCATGGTCTGGGTTGGCTCCTTCAAGTCTAACATGGAAAATATACTACTGTGCAGGGAATCTTCTCACCTACAGCCTGATGGTCTTTGTTATAACGGCGATTCTTGCAATCTGTCCCAGGTTAAGGCCTTGCATATACATATTTTTTTTTCTTCCTTTTTTTCCCAGTGCTGAGAATTAAACCCAGAGCCGTGCACAGGCTAGGCAAATTTTCTGCCACTGATTAGTCCCCAACACGACATATATTTTTAAGCCAAGCTCCTTTGGTCTCAGTTTTTTTGAGATGGTTTGTTCGAGTGTAAAGAGCTTAAGTTTTGGAGCTAAACAAACCTGAATGAAACTCATCCTCGCTATCTACCTCACTTCATGACCTTAGACAAGTTATTTTCTTGCCTGCAAGATGGGTATAATCATCTGGGCCTCCCAGAGATGCCGTGAGGATTCAATGAGGCGCTTCTCGTAATGCAGTCAGCCGGCCTGGCTCACAATGTCAGATATGATAACTTTGGAATCATATTTAAGCCTTTTTATTAAGTCAAATTGTATTTATTTGTTTGTTTGTTTACTGTGGTGCTGGGGATTGAACCCAGGGACATTCTACTTCTGAGTCACACCTCCAGCCCTATATTTTTAATTTTTTATTTTGAAACAGAGCCTCACTAGATTGGTGAGAGTCTCACTACTTGCCGAGCTGCCCTTCAACCTGCGATCCTCCTGTCTCCGCCTCCCAAGTACTAGGAGTACAGTGTGTGCCACCACGCCCAGCTTAAATCAAATTTT
Organism: Muscardinus avellanarius; assembly: GCF_963383645.1. Classification (NCBI taxonomy): domain Eukaryota; kingdom Metazoa; phylum Chordata; class Mammalia; order Rodentia; family Gliridae; genus Muscardinus; species Muscardinus avellanarius. Next base: position 154,246,489 of record NC_137789.1, on the reverse strand, counting down.
ATACCTTGGGTTTCCAGGTGACATGACAATCAGGCTTTCCAAACAAGGTCCATGCCTTATAGAAACACCAGCCTGATCTTTATATTTCAAAGAGGGGAGATACACTCTCATAACTGCATAGACAAAAATTTCGCCAGGTAAAATCTGCAAGCTCAGCTGCTCTGCTAAGTGTCCACACTTTGGTTTCCTCCCCTCTTCTCTACCGTGGCTGGGTGCATCTACTCTGGGCTGAAGGCTCATTTTGAGCAAGTCTTGCCCTCTTCCCTGTTGACTCCCCCGGCCCGTGACAGTCTCACAGGTCAATCAGTCTCGCCTTCCTTGGTCACCCTGGTCAGCTCTCTTCCCAAGGAGGAGAAAGGGGAAAATTCAGATCGTGTGACCAGGGATGAAGATTCAAGCCCCCTTTAGCCCATTCCTCCCCATTGCAAGAATATCTTTATGCTCCCTGAGAACAGATCTGGTGGAATGTCCCAGGAACCCCTGGTGCACAGCCCCTGCATGCAGGTGGGAGATGCACTTTCAAGGAAAGAAACTGGGCATCGGCCATAGGATCTGAACTTAAGGCCTGGTTCCATGCCTTCTGTTCTTGGGTTCCTTTACTTCCTCACAATGGAAGGTTTGGCTTTATTTGCCCCACCAAAGACTGCAGAAATTTTGGCAGTCCATCTCTTGAAAGATTCACTGTTTCAGAACACGAAACTTGTGTACCAGTCATGCATACGTGCTGCAGTTGCAGCAAGGATCCAGGAGAGAAGCCCACAGGCTGATTCTGTGGCGACTCACATGGTGATGGTGTTTAACGACAGCTTTCTACTTTCCACCAGAGAGTCCGCTACGTGAACGTGTTTGCTAGGCCAAAGTCATGCAATTCAATGCATGCATGAAACGCATGCGGGCTTTTACCTCTGGGGGCTGGTAATCCGAGCTAATGCCCTTGCTCCTCACTTCTAATGATCTGAGAAATAGCAGTGTCCACAGCAGGAAGACCAGGTGAATTTTCCCCTTTCTTGGGACCAGGCTGAAATCAGAGACCCTTGGAGCCAGTCTTGAGGGTTTTTTTTATTTTTGTTGTTTTTGTTTGTTTGTTTGTTTGTTTTCAGTACTAGGGATGGAACCAAAAGGCATTCTACCTCCCAGCTATACCTCAGCCCTTTTTTTCCCTTTATTATGAAACAAGGTCTCACTAAGTTGCAGAAGGCCTCACTAAGTAACTGAGGTTGGCTGCGAACCTGCAAACCTTCTGTCTCAGCCATCCAAGTACTGGGATTACAAGCATGTGCCACCATGCCCGGCTGCCAGTCTTGGGTTTTGAACACCAGCTTTGCCGCTGGACAGTGGGAGTCCTAGAAGTCAGATAACACCCCTGCACCCTCTTACCTCATCTCTAAAACAAGGACAGTGATCACACTGTCTCTCTTCTATAGCCTTGGAAGGTGAATCCACCTTCATTTCCCTGACCCCCAATCCAACTCCTCTTCCCATGGAGGAGCAAAGAGCTCAGGCTGGTGAGCTGGAGGAGCAAGGAGCCCCACAGGCGATGGTGAGCTGGTGGTTGTGGGGCCTGAGATAATGTGCAGGAAAAGCCCAGACCGTGTTGGTGGTCACCGCCATGCTGCGTGGCTTTGGCCTCAGCCTCACCTCTGCAGGCTGACTTGCACAGCGCCCGCTAGCAACAGCATCTGTTTCCAGACATCCTTCAGCAGCAGCAAATTCTTGCCTGTGGTTCAGAGTCGTGGTAATGACTCAGACACTACCCCAAACAGATTGCAAATGTGTCCTCAACGGACGAGACGATGCACTATAAGATGTGCTGTTTCCTGAAGGGTTTGGGGGATTCTCTTCCTTATAGTTGGTCGTGGTTTTTAGCCATTTAGAAAACAAATAGATCACATCTCTCTTTTTCCCCCCTTAATGATGACAAAGTTTCCCTGCAGATAGAAGAAGTCGAGGTTTTTAAATTAAGCTCAACACGACTGCCGGCTTTTCAACATTTCACTGGGTTTCAGGGCTGGCGAGGGCCTTGGGGACCGCCTTACCCAATGACTTTCAGATCAGAAGAACAAGAAGGGAAAGGTGGCCTCGCCTGGGTCACACGGCAGGTCAGGGCCAAAGCTGGCGTGGACCACAGCGTCCAGATCCATCACCCACTGACCTGCTCCCTCTGTGCCTCCAGAAAGAGACACCACGGGAATGCAAAGGAAATTGGGTTTCTTTCTGGATTCAGCAGCTATGGCCGGACTTTTGCCAAATGGGAAGGGCACGTGTGCAGTGACCTGACTTTCTCCGTATGTCCTACTGGAATCCACCCAGGGAAGGGGACTCTGGAGAGGTCCCAGAACCCTCCATCCACTTAAATGGAGTTCCACACGACTCAAGAATCTTATCACAAGAGTGAAAAGCAAGCCCAGGGGTCACATATGCAGGGAGGCTTGTCAGATAGGGCAAGAAGTGGAACATACTTGCACCAAAAAAAAGCACTGGTCACTTATCCAAAATTCTAATTCAACAGAGCATTCTAGTTTTACATGGCCGCCCTAACCAAATAGAGAAGTTTTAAAATATCAGCCCCAACTTTGAAAGCCACAGAAGAGACGCTTCAAATATTTCTCACATGGGCACATCCTGTGTGCAGAGCATGCTTCTGAGTAATTCTTAATAGGAATGTGTGTGATCAAGGTTGAAGAGTCTCCAGAGTGACAAAAATAGTCCAACCAATACAAAACATAAGGATACACACACACACACACACACACACACACACACACACACAATCTTGGATCCAGGCGTGGTGTGCAGCTTGTAACCCCAGCATTTGAGACAGGAGGATCGGGGTTCACAGCCAGCCTCAGCTACGTAGTGAGGCCCTCTGCAACTTAGTGAGACCTTGTTTCAAAATAAAGAATAAAAAAATAGGGCTGGAAGTGTAGCTCCGAGGTAGAATGCCCCTGGGTTCCATCCCCAGTACTGCAAAAAAAAAAAAAAAAGAAAAGAAATAAACTTAGATTTCAGGCTTCTTCCTCAATTCAATAAAAAATAATATATAGAGCACCTTCCAAGTGTAAAAAGTCTCTCTGGTCTTTCTCCTCTCGGTTGAACATCTTCAAAGACCTGTCTACACTTGCTCCACACTTTCCCATTTTCCAGTCAGTTCTCAAAACACCATAATCTGGTTTCTATTCTTATTAGATAATTGAAACCATTCGTGGTAAGGTATTCAATGACATAAGCAATTGATTCTCATTATTTGCAGTAATTATGTTCCAACAAAAGTCACTGTGAACACCAAATTAGCAAATACTGCACAGTTATTCCTATGGGAAAGACAGGGTTAGATTCTTGCAAGCGTCTCTCTGGGCACATTTGCAAAAACCAATAAATGCATAACCTTGACTTATGTGCTTTTCTACTTAAAGATACTTTATTTAAGCTGGGTATGGTGGCCCAGGCTTGTAATCCGAGTCCTTGGGAGGCTGAGACAGAAGGATCACAGGTTCTCATCCAGTATTAGCAACTTAGTGAGTCCTATTTCAAAATAAAAGAATAGAGCTGGGCGGGGTGACGCACACTTGTAATCCCATTACTTAGGAGGCTGAGACAAGAGAATCACAGTTCAAGTCCTACCTCAGCTACTTGGTGAGGCCCTTTGCAACTTAGTGAGACTTTGTTTTTTTGTTTTTGAATAAAAAATAGGATTGGAGGTGTAGCTTAGAGATAGAAGGCCCCTGGGTCCCATCCCTAGTACCACCAAAATAAATAAGGGAAAGAAGGAAGGAAGGAAGGAAGGAAGGAAGGAAGGAAGGAAGGAAGAAAGGAAGGAAGGAAGGAAGGAAGGAAGGAAGGAAGGAAAATAAAATAGGGCTAAGGGTGTAGCTTGGAGGTAGAATGCCCTGGGTTCCATCCCCAGTACCGGCAAAATTAATTAATTAATTAAGCCGGGCATGGTGGCACATGCTTGTAATCCCCACGCTTGGGAGGTTGAGACAGGAGGATCGTGCAGGTTCGAAGCCAGCTGAGGCTTCTTAAGCCAGCTGAGGCTGGCTTAAGGGACCCGTTTCCAAATAAAACACAAAATAGGTCTGGGAGTGTAGCTCAGAGGTAGAAGGTCCCTGGGTTCCATCCCCAGTACCACCCAAAAAAAGGTAAATTAATTAATTAAGAATAAAGAATAAAATAGGACTGGGGGTGTAGCTTGGTGGTAGAACGCCCCTGGGTTCCATCCCCAGTACCACATACACAAAAAAGCTGCCTTATTTAATGTGTCCTGCTTACTCGTTAATATTATATTCACAGCGCTCAGCACTTTAACTTCTAGAATGCAACTTATCTAATGCACATATCTCTTCATAGACACAGCCTTCTTGTGCTCAGATAAAAACACTACACAGCACTTCAGAGCAACACCTGAGGTCGCTTTTGAACAGCAAAATAACGCACAAAAAGCACAAAAAATGCGAAGAATGTGACGCCAAGTCGCCTGCACAAAGGACACCTGTTTCCAGCGTGGACGCAGGCTCAGGGCAGAGACGCAGTGTGCGCGGGCCCTCGGATTCCACCCCTCTGCGCATGTGCCAAAATGACACGCGAGAGCGAGCGGCGCGGGCACTGGTTACAAATACCTTTCAGGAAGTGGTTGAATTTGCAAATAAAAATCTGCAAATAATGAGCCAGGCGTGGCCCTCACACTTGTAATCCCGGGATTTGGGAGGCTGAGACAAGAAGATTGCAGGTTCAAAGCCAGCCTCAGCAATTTAGTAAGGTTCTCAGCAACTTAGTGAGACCCTATTTCCAAAGTAAAAAAAAAAAAAAAAAAAAAAAAATTATATATATATATATAGGCCTTGGAGTATAGCCTGGAGGTAGAAGGCCCCTGGGTTCCATCCCCAGTACCACAAAAAATAAATAAAAGAATCTGTAAATATTGAATCTGTAAATATCAACTGCAAGTTCCAAATGCAACAGCTTCTCCCAGAGCTTTTCTGGTGAGTATCTGGACCCTATTTGCTATAGCCGATCTCTTTCCTCTGGCAACTCTCCACTCCTACCCTGGCATGGTGCCACATGCCTGTAATTCCAGTGCTTAGAAGGCTGAGACAGAAGAATCACAGGATCAGCCCCGGCAGCTCAGTGGAACCCTGTTTCAAAATAAAGAATAAAAAATAGGGCTGGGGTATTGCTCAGAGGTGGAATGCCCCTGATTTTCATCCCCAGTACTGCAAAAAAAAAAATTTTTTTAAGGGATTAGGGGTGTAACTTGAAGGTAGAACATCCCTGGATTCAATCCCTAGTACCAAGGAAGGAAGGAAGGGAGGAAGGAAGGAAGGAAAGAAGGAAACCGAAGAGGAAAAGGGAAAAGGAGACAAGAAAAAAGAAAATTAAAATTCTGCTCCTCTGGCACCTCACACCCTGTGCCCTCCTCTAATCTCTATGACAATACTCCTTCTCCATCTCTACCTGGGCTCCTCTGGCCCCAGTTACCTCTGCTGTGCTGTTATTTTCCCATAAAAGATCCTCTGACCCTGAAGCATGGGCTGAGACCTTGCACACCACTGAGCCCCACTTGGGGCTATCCCTGCTACGTGGCCATTCACTACAGGGTGATGATGCCCATAGCGTAGTCATGGGGGTGGGGCTAGAAAGCACCAAACCTAGTCCACACCATTTCATACCTAGGAGCAGAGTACCACTGGACCAGGAGCTGGAGGAACCAACACTTGATGGGACCTCCTGAGTTGCAAGCTCCAAACCTCAAAAAGCAGACTCCATGGCAGATGATTTCAGGGGCTTGGCAGGGATGCTGGGAAAGCTGGAGACATGAAGGAGGGGGCGGTGGGTTGAAGGGTTCAGGGCATCCCTCCTGAGAAGGACGGAGAGGAAGGACCACGTCAATGGAGACTGACATCTCGGAGGCACTTTGCACGGACCAGGTCTCAGTCCACATTCTCTCCACTATAATCCAAAGACCTGACCACATAACTTATAGGAAGGTTTATCTGCTCAGTTTCCTTGGGGATTTGGGGATTCAGTTCATGTGAGGCCCGGAACTGTGGATCTCAGGGCATGGCAGCGGTGGGAAGACGAGAGAGGAAAAATACAAACCTTTGCTCTCATATCATGGAGCCAGAGCAGGAGAGAGAGAGAACGGGGGAGGGACCATATATCACCCCAAGGCCACACCGCCAGGGGCCCCTCCTTAGCAACCAAGCCCTGCTTCCAACATTGCTACCTTATTTCTGCGAATACGAGGGGGTTGTTCTAAATCCAAACCCTTACACACCATGACTCCATACTTCTAGACAAGACGACCAAGGCAAAGGCAGCAGCACATGAACAGCTCCCATTATGCACCAGGCACTGGCCAGGCACCCAAGCCTTCTGCCTGCCCTTCAGAGCCACTCCACAGCACGGGAAACCAGAGTGGAAAGGTTGGGAAGCTTGTCCCCAATTCTCCAGGATGCAAAAGATTGGGCTGAGATTGGAACTCAAGAGCCCACACTATTCCCTCATCCTGGTACAGCTCCCCTGGCCCCGGGATCCTCGCAGACGTTTCCAGACCCCGCCATGGTGCTGACCTGTAGCAGAGCCCTGGAGCAGGGGCTCGTCCGTGTGCCAGGATGCAGATGGCAGGAACTCTATGAGGAATCAGCATCCGGGCTCTTCCCACCCTGCAGCTCTGCCATCCTTATCCTTAGATGCGGGTCTCTTCTCATGCTTGTGACCATAGACCACCGGCAGCTGCTGCACCTCCAGCCTGCTGTCCACACTCCACAGAAGACGAAAGAGAGACCGCACCCATGAGGAGAGGCACAGTTTCCCCCAGTTCCCCAAAAGGCTTCCACCTCCATCACTGATGGGACACGTGGCCACTCCAACTCTTAACAGGACTAAAAGCGTAGAATTTTTCCAGGAGGGGAAATTTTTCAGTCCCTGCCCCAAAATTGAGGCTTTGTTAGCAAGAGCAAGAGAAAATGGATTCAAGTGCCACCGGATATGATCATCGTGTTCCTCACCTGGAGTCCAATCGGTCCTGCAGTGGGATGGCGCTTAGTCAGCAAAATGGCGCTAGGGATCTGATGCGGGATGTCGTGTGTTAAAAGCCTCCCTTCCTACATGCTCACAAATGTGGAGATTTGAGTGAGAGTCCAGGTTAAACACTTAACGCAGTGGTATGCGGCACAGAAAAAAAAACAGACACTGGCGGGTATTGTCACAAGTGTGTGTGTGTGTGTGTGTGTGTTACTGGGGTTGAACCCAGGGACATTCTACCACTGAGCCACGCCCCCAGGTGTTTTTATTTTTTTATTTTGAAAGAGGGTCTCACTAAGTTGCTGAGGTTGGCCACGGACCCGTGATCTTTCAAGAAATGGGATTACAGGTGTATGCCAGCATGCTTGGCTGACATTAATTTTTCACCATTATAATCAGCTAATGTCCACATGTTATTTTGATTTCCTTTTGTTTGTTTACTGCCTTTGTGGTGCTGGGGATCAAACACGGGGCCGCACGCTTTCTGAGCAAGTAGTCTGCCACGGAGCCCCCCGCGCCCGGCTAGTTCAGTTTAGTTCTCACCTGCGATCTTTCCCCTCGTTTAGTCGCCGTGTCTCCTTAGACAGTGTGTGGCCTGGACAGTCCCTCAGACTCTCTTTGTTCGTGCTGGTTGACAGTTTTGAGAAGTGCTAGCCAGGTATTCTGCAGAATATTCTGCTATTTTGATCATGATTAGAGACTGGGGTTAGGAGTTTGGGGGAAGAAAACCGTAAAGGCCAAGTGCCGTTTTCATCCCATCTGACCACGGCTGCGGGTGCCTGTCGGTGTGACTTCAGTGTTGATCGCTTTGCCTGCCCAGCTGAGTGGAGGTCTGCAGGCCCCTCTACTGCTAAGTGACTCCCCCTCACCCCAGATGTGAAGCCCACACACACTTCTGATATTTGTCTTTTCTCCTCTACTTATTCATTTTTTCCTCATTTATTTTATTTATCATTTATGTGTTTATTTGTTTATTTATTTTTGAAGCTTTTTTTGTGTGTATGGTGCTGGGGATGAAATCCAGGGGACTTCTACCTCCAGGCTACACTCCTAGACCTATTCTCTATTTTATTTGGAAACAGGATCTCACTAAGTAGCTAGGTAAGTGCCTTCGAGCCTGCGTGGTCCTCCTGTCTCAGCCTCCCGAGTACTGGGATTACACGTGTGCGCCACCACACCCAGCTCTATGTATTTATTTTGCCATGTACCACCATGCCCAGCTCTCATTTATTTTTATCAGTATAGATTCGTGGACATTTATTTTATACTTTAGGTTTAATCCAATTCTATTTTATTTGTAATATTGCTCAAATTGTTCCAGCCGTGGCCGTTAGGAGCTCTTTGGTTTGACCCTGGTCCCCCTGATCTGTTGGGTGTTGTGTTTGTTTTGCTTAGCACTTACTTATTTTTTCATCATTACTTTTTATTCTGTGATATAAATTGGAAGAATACAGTAGAATATTAAGGTTTTTAAAAAAATTTGTTAAAAGAATACTTAAGCGGGTATGGTGGTGAAATTTGCACTAGGGAAGCTGAGACGGGAGGATCACAGGTTCAGGGGTTCACAGCCAGCTTCAGCAACTTACCAAAACCCTGTTTCAAAATAAGTAATAAAATAGGGCTGGGGGTATACTTGGAGGTAGAATACCCCTGTGTTCCATCTCCAGTACACACACACACACACACACACACACACACACACACACACACACTTAGAGTTGAACGTAGTAACATACACCTACAATCTCAGTATTTGGGAGGCTGACACAGGAGGATCTCAGATTCAAGGCCAGTAGCATGAGGTAACTTAATGATACCCTGTTTCAAAATAAGTAATAAAATAGGGCTGAGGGTATAGCTCAGAGGTAAAGTGCCCCTGGGTTCAATCCCCAGTACCTCAAAATAAAATAAAACAAAGAAAAAGCAAATACTTAGGAATAAACAGCGACAGAAATCCTCCTTGCAGAAAGGTCTTTAGAAATAATCACCCAGGCTCTCTGCGCTGCCAGCATAGGTGACCAGGTCACATCCCACTTGCTCTACCTGCATAGCTCAGCCTCCCGGTGTCCTGCAATCCTCAAAGCTTCTAAGCTGTGTCTGCCTGAGCCTACAGCCCCGTGCCAGATCAGGGCTGGGCAAACGCAGACTCATGGACTAAATAAACTCTTGCCCATTCATCTCGGCATCTTTTATGGCCGCTTTTGAGTTGCCGTGGCAGAGTTAAATACTTGCAACAGAGAAGATATGCCTGCAGAGCCTAAAGTATTTACCATCCAGCTCTTTACAGAAACAGTCTGATGATCCCTGCTCTGAGTCGGTGACAAAGGCATAAAGAAATCTAATCCCCACAGAGGTAGCAACGTCTCTACCTACAAATTAGGGACCTGAGCGCCAATCGCTGCGAGGACCTGCCCGAGGTCTCCCTCCTGAGCGCCTGGGCTAGGACCTGAGATCACAAGGAACTGCCCCCAAAGCTGACTCTCGGGCACCGAGGCCCAGAGACGAGGCCCAGGAGCGGGTGTCTGCAGTCCCCGAGACTGGCATTTCTGCTCTATCTCAGAGCATTCGAGACGGATCTACAAGGCAGGGCATAAAGACAAATCTCTGCCTTGTAGAGTAATTGTTCCTAAAAGAATGCCACAATTCACAAATGCTGATTTTGATTAAAATAATCAAGATGATTTCCTACTTCTAAAATACTGACAAAATAGCTTTTTTATCTATGTAGACAAAAAACTAAGCGAGGATTATTTAAATCAAGATTATGTACAACACGCATCCTAATTACTACACGATTACCTTGCTAAAAAGTGGATATTAGTGAATGTTGTTTTCTGCTGGCAGTCAAATCCAAATTAATAGCATTCTAGGCTGATGTGGATCACAGATAAAATTAAATTAACGTGACTCTGAGCCAGCTCTGTTTATAAGCAAAACCCAACTACAAAGAGAGAAAAAAAAACATTTTAAGATGCAAAAATATTCCCCTGAATACAAGCCAAACCTGGATTTTTAATTAAAGCACCAAGATTTTCTTTTTTTCCCTTTCAATTGTTCCTTTTGGGTGTTAGCTGTATGTGTCAGGGCTGGCCTGGAAATTGGGTCTGAGATTCTGAGGACAGCTAAAGGTCAAGAAAACAATAGGCTGTACTTGGTGGCCCACACCTGCTATCTCAGTACTGGGAGACTGAGATAGGAGGATTGCAGGTTGAGGCCAGCCAGCCTCCGCAACTTAGCAAGACCCTCGGCAGCCTAGCGGACCCTGATTCAAAAACAAACAAACAAACAAACAAACAAACAAACAAACAAAAAAGGACTGGGGTGTAGCTCAGAAGTAGAATGCCCCCGGGTTTAATCCTCAGCACCAAATGAAGATAATTGGGATGGATTTTTTTCCCCAAAGTTAAACCAAAGAAACCATATCAGACTAGAGTTTGAGCTCCCACCTTCAAAGACTTCCCACTAAGTCAAGATAAGAGAACTCTGGGAGAAAAAAAAAAGAGAGAGAGAAAATAAGGTTTTTAATGTGAGGCCATTTGCCTGACTTCCAGCCGCACACAGGGGTTTTGCATTTGGGTACTCTGAGATACCATAAGCACTAACCACGTATCCGGTGCCTGCTTGATTTCTCCAAGACTAATGCCCACCATGTCCCAGAATGCACAGGAGGCAGGGTCACCTGCCCAGCAGTTCTCAGGCCCAGGAAGACCACACCCGGCAGGCCCCAGAGGCCCTCTCCATTCTGTCCCTTGTATGGATGTTGGCATGGTGCCAGGCTAATGATCAGTTTGAGGACCGCATCGATAACTTGGCACAGAGCCCCACTCTGAGTTAATGCATTTACATCTACTGATATGGTGGAGCAGGACCCGGGGCTGAATTTGAAGACAAGCAGATGGGCGTCCTGGGTCTCACTTTGCACATGGGTAAGATGGAGACGAGCCTTCCTCTAGCACGGTGGCTCAGGTGACAGGCCCCGGCAAGGAGCAGCTCTCGGGCAGCTGTAGCTCAGCAGCAAGCACAGTTAGAACACCAGCCCCAGAGGGGCCCATCTAGACTCTCGGCTGAACTTCTTCCTATTGTAGCCTGGGAGGCCGGCTCAGGAATGCGCCCAAAGTCACCCCAAAGCACGGTGAAACAGGGAAGACTCAGAGCGCCTGGCTGCATCCGCCTCCAGCCCGCCTCGCCTCCTGCCTCACGGCAGCCCATCCATCGCAGCTGTCACCTTGTTTCCAGACTTAGGTCTGTGGGCTTCCTGATCCCTGATATCACGCCTCTCCTGCAGGCCGCATGAGCCCCCGCTCTCCGATTCAAGAGTTTAGCAAATATTTATTGAGCACCCTCAGGCTCTCAGTCAGAAATATACCCTGGAAAAAATGGAAACAAAAAAGAACTATTTCAAACAGGGAGGGAAATACCTCCCACCCTGTGGGGACTGCCGCACGGGAGGCCCTAGGAGCCCCATTTCTACATGGAGAAGCGACATGGAGAAGGGGCCAGTCTCTTGCCAAGTCTCTCTGCTGCTGTCATTCTGCACTGGTCACCACCTTCGCTGTTGCCACCACGAAGCCCACCTCCCTCTATGACTCTGCCATGACTCTTGGCTAAGACCTGTCCCCCTCCTCACCTCATCCCAGTAGACAAGATCACCTTTCCCAGACAACCTTCCTGTCTACCCTAGTTGAAAGAGGACACCTTCTGTGCTGACTCAAAGCAAGAACCTCCTCTGTCCCCACTGGGTCCTGGAGCCCCAGGACTCCTCTGATGATTACACTGAGTCCTGGAGCCCCAGGACTCCTCTGATAATGACCTCTTACCTGCGATCCAAATGTCCCATCACTCTCCCACCACAGCCACTCTGCAAGGGCCAGAAGGAAATCTTATTCCCCCTTCTGGCCATCCCAGACTTCCCAGCACCATGCTAGGGTACCCAAGGGAAAGCCCTTCTTAGTCCCCAGCACCCTAAGGCCCATGGCTCCAGCAGTGAGGGAGCTTCGGGCCCCACCCATTCACACGCACCCCCCAGGACAAGCCTGCAGAGCTCTCTTGCAGTGAGAATGTCTGGTGAGGCTCACTGCCCAGCACCCAGGGACAGGCGATCCAGAAAGCACGGGAGCTGGCATTCTAGAAAGAGAGCCCTCCTGAGGACGCGAAGTACCACCCAGCCCTGGAGCTGGCAAAGAGATCTCAGCCTCTCCAGCTCTGCAGCTTATGGCCGCCTTGAGTGGAGCCTCTGTGGAACCAGAGACACCAGAGGTCACTAGCACCTCTGGGGCCTCTGATGGTAGGTGCAGCTTGACAGCAAGCAGAGCTATTTTCTTATATCAGGAGAGCCATCCAGGTCCCAGGTCCCAGCTCAGTGCCTCCAAGCCCAAAGTGCTCCTTGTAGGTCTTGTTCTGGAAGTCTCTGCCAAGGTGGGGTTGGTTCATCTTATGAAAGAGTGGGTGCAAAGACTCACACTTCAGTGTGATCTTGCACAAGCCATAACCTTTGACACTCAGTTAAAGAGAAACAAAAAGCTTGGCGTGGTGGCGCATACTTGTAATCCCAGGGCTTGGGAGGCTGAGACAGGAAGATCGCACAGGTTTGAAGCCAGCCTCAGCTACTTAGTGAGGCTCTCAGAAACTTAATGAGACCCTGTTTCCAAATAAAGTATGAAATCGGGCTGGGAGTATAGCCCGGAGGTAGAAGGCTCCTGGGTTCCATCCCTAGTACCACGAGAGGCAGATATATATATATATATATATATATATATATATATATATATATATATATATATATATATATATAGAGAGAGAGAGAGAGAGAGAGGGGGGGGGGGGATATTCCTGTACCAAACAACGCAGCCCAGGACTGTCAGGGAAACTGTCAGAGAGCTCTCTGAAGACAGCGATAATAATGAAGGCAATGAAGCACTTAGAAGCACACAGCTGTTGCTCTATCCAGACAACTAGAAAGGCACAGAAAAGGAAGGTCGTGCCTGGCACTCTAGCCTGAGAAGAGACTCTGGGCTCCTGGGAGAAGAGTTCTTGGAAAGCGCCGGAGTCTTGAGGAATGGAGTTAAATAAAGCCTGAGGACAAACCGGGCACGGCGGCACAAGCCTGTGATCTCGGCACAAGCCTGTGATCTCGGTACTCAGGAGGCTGAGACAGAAGGCTCGCAGGTTCAAGGCCAGCCTCAGTAACTTATCAAGGCCCTTCACAACTTACTGAGACCCTGTTTCAAAATAAACAATTAAAATAAGGCTGGGGTGAAGTTCAGAGCTAGAACACCCCCAGGGGTGTTCAAGCTCCAGTACCACAAATAATAAAATAGGACTGGAAATATGGCTTAGAAATAGAACACCCTAGGTTCAAGCCCCAGTAACCGCCCCCCCCCACCCACACACACACGAAAGCAAAAGCCAGAGCACATGAGAACACTTGCTTCAGGGCCTCAAAGAGCCAGCACAGAGCTGGGTGCCCGCACCCCACCTGTGCAGGGTGTTGAACGGACACAACGCTGGCTGTTGACTTGGCCATGTGGCTGGCTACCATGGTCCTCTCTCCATCCTGGGGAATTCTAACCAAAGACAAACCTCAGCAATCCTCCACTCTCTTCTTCTGAAAGGATGACAGAGAGCCAGATCTTCCTGAGGCTCCCTCCTAAAACCCAGCTGGCGGAAGACCCCTGGAGAGGCGCCTCTGCAGGTGGCTGACACAGTGAATTCTGACCAATGTTCTTGCAGAGCCTGGGCCCTCCCCCCCCCCCCCCGTACTGGAAATGGAAACCAGGGACATTCTACCTCTGAGCTACACCCCCAGCTCTATTTTTATTCTTTATTTTAAAACAGGGTCTCACTGAGTTGCAAAGGGCCTAAGTAGCTGAGGCTGGCCACGAACAGGGATCCTCCAGTCTCAGCCTCCCAAATGCTGGGATTACAAGGGTGCGCCACCACGCCCTGCCCTCTCCACCTTCCTAAGCCACCACTGCTCTCTCTATCTCTCTCTATCTCTATCTCTATCTCTCTCCCCTATGCCTGCCATTGTTAGTATTTCTCTCAGTGAACACTATCTAAAAACACAGGAGCAAAATAGTTTGAGGAGTACTGGGGTTAGCTCTTCTATAAAGGTTTTATAGAATTCACTTGGGAAACCATCTGGTCCTGGGCTTTTCTTTGATGGTAGGCTCTTTATTGCTGTTTCAATCTCTTTGATTATTATTGGTTGGTTTAAGTGTTCTATATCTTCTTGACTCATTTTAGGAAGGTTGTATTTATCTAGGAAGTTGTCAATTTCCTCCAGATTTTCCATTTTGTTGGAGTATAGTTTTTCAAAGTAGTCTCTGATAATCCTCTGGATTTCTACACTGTCGGTAGTAATTTCTCCTTTTCATCCCTTATCTTCATAATTTGGGTTGATTCTCTCTTTTTTTTAGTTAGGTTGGCTAGTGGTTTATCTATCTTGTTAAGTTTTTCAAGAAACCAGCTTTTGGTTTTGTTGATTTTCTGTATTTTTTTTTATTCTCTATTTCGTTAATTTCTGCTCTAATTTTAATAATTTCCTGTCTTCTACTGGCTTTGGGGTTCAATTGTTCCTGCTTTTCAAGGGCTTTGAGGTGTGTCATTAGGTTATTTATTTGAAGATTTTCTGTTTTTCTTATGTGAGCACTCAGTGCTATAAATTTTCCTCTTAATACTGCCTTCAAAGTGTCCCAGAGGTTTTGATATGTTGTATCTTTATTTTCATTTGTTTCTAGAAATTTCTTGATTTCACCTCTTACATCTTCTATGACCCATTCTTCATTCAGAAGTGTGGTGTTCAGTCTCCACTTGTTTATGTTGTTTCTCTGGGTCTTCTTATAGTTGATTTCTAGTTTCATTCCATTATGGTCTGAAATGACACAGGGAAGTATGTAACATTTTTTAAATTTGCTAATGCTCATTTTGTGTCCCAGGATGTGATCTATTTTGGAGAAGCTTCCGTGAGCAGCTGAGAAAAATGTAAACTCCACTGTAGTTGGGTATACGAAAATCAATCTATGTAATTCATCATATAAACAGAATCAAAGACAAAAATCACATGATCATTTCAATAGACACTGAAAAAGCATTTGATAAAATTCAACATCCATTTATGATAAAAAAAAAAACACTGCAGAGAATTGGAATAGAAGGAACATATCTCAACATTATTAAGGCACTCTACAATAAGCCCACCGCCAACATCATATTAAATGGGAATAAACTTCAAGAATTCCCCCTAAAAACCGGAACGAGACAAGGATGTCCATTATCCCCACTTCTCTTCAATATAGTACTAGAGACTCTAGCCAGAGCAATAAGGCAAGAAAAGGAAATCAAAGGAGTACAAATAGGAAAAGAAGAACTCAAACTTTCACTATTTGCAGATGACATGATACTATATTTAGAAAACCCAACAAACTCAACCAAAAGGCTTATAGAACTGATCAAAAAATTCAGCAAAGTATCTGGATACAAAATCAATCTTAAAAAATCAGAAGCTTTCCTGTACACCAACCATAAATCCACTGAAAAAGAAATTCAGAAAACGCTTCACTCAGGATCTCCCACAAAAAAATAAAATACTTAGGAATAAACTTGACCAAGGAGGTAAAAAATCTCTACAAAGAAAATTAGAAAACACTGAAAAAAGAAATTGAAGAAGATCTTAGAAGATGGAAGGATCTTCCATGTTCATGGATTGGCAGAATAAATATCATTAAAATGGCCATCCTCCCAAAAGTGATCTACAGATTCAATGCAATGCCCATTAAACTACCAAGATCATTCCTCACAGACATAGAAAAATCAGTTCTTAAATTTATCTGGAATAACAAAAAGCTCAGAATAGCCAAGGTAGTTCTCAGCAACAAAAACCATGCTGAAGGAATCATAATACCTGACTTTAAACTATACTACAAAGCCATTGTAATAAAAACAGCATGGTACTGGCAAAAAAAAAAACCCACAAATACATAGACCATTGGAGTAAAATAGAAGACCCAGAAACAAGTCCACACACTTTCAACCAATTGATTTTTGACAAAGGGGCCAAAAACATACACTGGAAAAAAGATAGCCTGTTCAACAAATGGTGTTGGCAAACTGGTTAACCATATGCAGAAAACTGGAAATTAATCCCACTTTCTCACCCTGCACAAAAGTCAACTCAAGATGGATCAAAGACATGGAAATCAAATCAGAGACCTTGAAGCTCCTTGAAGAGGGCATAGGTCCAACACTGCAACACATAGGCACAGATAAACACTTTCTCAACAAGACCCCAAAGGCACAACAAATTAAAAGGCAAATCAATAAGTGGGATTGCATGAAACTGAAGAGCTTCTGTTCAGCAAAGGAAACTGTCAAGAACCTCAATCGAGAGCCAACAGAATGGGAGAAGACTTTTGCCACTTACACCTCCGATAGAGGACTAAATGTCTAGAATATACAGAGAACTCAAGAAACTCAACACTAAGAAAACAAAGCATCCAATAACAAAATGGGCAAGTGAACTAAATAGACACTTCACAAAAGAAGAAATTCAAATGGCCAATAAATGCATGAAAAAATGCCCAACATCACTGGCAATCAGAGAGATGCAAATCAAAACTACCCTGAGATTTCACCTAAATCCAACTAGAATGGCAATCATTCAAAACACAAACAACAACAAATGCTGGTGAGGATGTGGAGAAGTGGGAACTCTAAGACATTGTTGGTGGGATTGCAAATTAGTGCAACCACTTTGGAAAACAGTATGGAGAATCCTCAGAAGAATGGGAACAAATCTACCATTTGATCCAACAATACCGCTTCTGGGTATCTACCCAAAAGATAGGAAGCCAAACTACCAAACGAATGCATGTGTATCTATGTTCATAGCTGCACAATTCACCATAGCCAAACTATGGAACCAGCCAAGATGTCCATCAACAGATGAATGGATTACAAAACTGGGATATGTACACAATGGAGTTTTACTCAGTCATTAAAAAACTCAATTACATCATTTTCAGGCAAATGGATGGAACTAGAGGACATTATGCTAAGTTAGATTAGTCAGTCACAAAAAATAAGAAATCAGATGCTTTCCCTAATATGTGAGAGCTAGGGAGAAATGGGTCATAGGAGGAACTCTAGATGAAAAAGGAAATCCTATAGAGGAGCAAACAAGACAACCTAAAGGAGGAGAAAGGAGGGGGGAAGAGGAGAATCTCTAAAACACACAATGTACTTAAACATATCGAAGTCAACCGCTAAGCCGAGCAAGGGAGGGAGGGACAGGGAGGAAATGGGGTGGGAATTGGGTAGGGATTAAATCAGTGATGTGTACATGTTTGTACACACAAGTTTTTACCCCAATATGATGTATGAATATAATGCACCAATAAAAAATTAAAAATAAAATAAAAAAGAAATCATACTGTCAATGTTCATGATACATGATTATGTACATCAAAAATCCTAAAGAATCTATAAACTATTAAGATTAATAAATAATAAATAAATAAATAAAAACAAAGGAGCAGGTGAAGAGTACAATTCTGGCCACCACCACCCACCAGGCCTAGCCTCATAGCTCTGCTCTTCCTGGGGCGTGGAAAGACTGGAAACCTGAGAGTCCAGCATGAGCTTCTAGTTGGCTGAACTCAAGCACAGAGCAAGCCCTTCCCTGGATGTGGGGAGACTCAAAGGAAAAGACCCCGCACAGCCCCACCAGCCCACTCCTTGGCAGCCCAAATGGTCCCCAAACTTCCTGGCTGCTTGGCCTGTGGCCAGGCTCTTTCCTCAAGCATCCAAAACAGTCAACTTTAGTTTTACAACTCTATGACAAGGATAAAAAAGACATGAACAATATTAACAGGGAAATATATGTATGTGTGTATGCATAGATGCACATATATGTATGCTATACTATATATACACATACATATGTGTTGATACTTGTGTATGTCACCAGATAAGAAAATTGTAAAACCAATACGAATTCCCAGATGACAGATTATCTTTTACCAGTCCATTGTCCAACTGCATAGTGAAGATGTTTGTTGCTGTGTGTGTGTGTGTGTGTGTGTGTGTGTGTGTGTGTGTCTCACTGGAGATTGAACCCAGGGATATTCTACTCAAAGCTTCACCCCAACCCTATTTTATTTTATTTTTTATTTTGAAATAGGGTCTTGCTCAGTTACTGAGAGCCTTGCTAAGTGGCTAGGCTGGCTTTGAACCCATGATCTTCCTGTCTCAACCTCCCAAGTACTGGGATTACAGGCCTGTGCCACCCACACACAGCTTTGCAGCTGCTTTTTTTTTTTTTTTCAGGTCTTGTGGTGGAACCCAAGGGGATTCGATCTCCGAGCTACACCTCCTGCCCTATTTTTTATTCCTATTTTGAAACCGGGTCTCCCTGAGTTGCAGAGGGCCTCACTAAGTAGCTGAGGCTGTCCGCGAACCGCGATCCTCCGGTCTCAGCCTCCCGAATGCTGGGATTACAAGCGTGTGCCACCACGCCCGGCTTTGCAGCTGCTTCTGATTGGAGGGTTTTGCATTTGTCTTCTTGTTTACTTGCTGATGTGGGGGTTTTATTTGTGTTCTTATTTGGCTTCTGCTTTTCATTTTTCCCAATCGCCCTTGTGGAAATATACGACTTGCTCCGTCATCTCCTGCCTGCAGGACCAGTATGGCTTCCCCACCTGACACAAGATGTGACTGAAATACAACATTTAACACACCTGGAGGACTGAGACTCAGAATGCCCATTCTCATTTTTGAAGAATCTGTGGTTAGCCCAAACTTTTCAACCAGACCTTACCGATTGAGAACGGAAGTCGATGTGCCCCAACACGTAAATCACCGGACGAGCACTTAAAAAGGAGAGACATTTCACAGGTTCTTATCAGCCCGGCCTCGCCAAGCCACCATCCACTCACAACTTTAAGAACAAACTTAACTTTTCTCCACAAAAATAATTTCATCATTTTGTGTGGCATTAACACCCCACTACTTCGATATGTTATCTATATTTTTCTTGTTGACATCCAACCAATTCAGAACTAAAAATCCATCCTCCAGTTTTTGTGTGGGTCGTAAATCATAAAAAGGTTATATTTTATGAAAGCTGAAGCTGGGAAGTAAACAGCATATTTATATCCAAAGAGTTTCATCCATTAAGTAGCAATGACAGGGCCCTGTGGGCCAGAATCTAGTTTTCTTACTTAAAAAGCTTAGTTCTTTTGTAGACTCCTGCAGGGACCTATAACAGTTGGAATTGGGTTTTTTATGCCTTTGAGGCCTCCGAATGAATGTTACACTTTTCCATTATTTTCTTTTTTTCTTTTGAGAAAACTAGGCTACCTGCTTATTGCTGAAAACCTACACCCCATGATTGTGCTGTTGGGAAATCTGTCTTCTGCCCTTTCCTCCCACATCTTACCAACATCCCCAGACTTTGTTTAGACTCAGTGCCAAGCAAGGTTATGCCACACTTACTGAGGGGAGAGGGGTCTCCTGTGATGGTCTGGGCTGATAGATGGCTCACCCGAATAAAACTTCAGCCCCGAAGGTGCCCGATAGCCTTGACCTCCTCCGCCTTACGAAAAAATAAAAATAAAGAAGCTTAAATCTTAATATCTCCCTTGCTCAAGCCTGCAAATACCTTCAGGTCCCCTGACTATTTCACGAGATGGTACATGGCCCAAATAAACAGGTGCAAGTCCAGATCTTGCATTTCCCGTTACTGCGTGCTATTAAAATGTTAGCCTGATAGCCCCTTGGGCTATCAAAAGATGCTGCCCCGGCCCTGTCTGCCAATGGTGTGATTTGTGGCCATGCATATAGATCTAGGTCCACAGAGATGTGGAGATGGATTTCACACCACTGTTACATCAGACGAGTAAATCTGGGTTCAGAGTCAGCAAAATGATCACCCTGGAACTAGCCAAATAATCACTAACAATTAAGAAAATGAAATATCTGAGTCTCAGTCCTCTTTTTACCCACTTCGAACATATATTTGTTCTTTTGATGTCCTGTGTGAATAGGGGTGCTTTATCTGACTGCTGATGGGCTAAACAATGTGTCCGAGTTGTAATATAGAACTCAATTTGCTGGGACTATCATCTGAAAGGCCCGGACAATTTATTGAACACTGCAGATGAAAGAAAGAGAGGGGGAAAAAATGTTAAAACTGACCACTTCTAAAATGAAGAAAATAGGGCAGTAAAGGGTATTGTAATATACTTTAATCTTCCTTAATGTAGAAAAATATGAAATGCCATTAAATCTTCCTTTGAAATAGATGTGGCCGCAGGGCTTGAGCACCCAAATCTAGTTAATGAATCTATTGTTAAGGCAAATAAACAGGGAAGAAGCAGGAAAGGAGTGATCTGTGCATTATATGACTAATTCAGAAGATGAAAGGCAGAAAAATTAAAGTTAAATTCACATAAATATTAGAGCTAAGGAGAATAGTCGCAGGTGTAAAAAATGGAAGTGTGCCTTTCCCGGCTGGTTAGGAACAAGCAGACACTTTCTGCTTGATAGCAAAGTCGGGAAAGATGAAAGTGTTTCAAGGGGCCTGATAATTAACATTTTAAAAGGTTTTCTTAATAAAAAAAAAAGATCTGACAATAATAGCAACTTAATCATTTTATTTGAAAAATTAAATTGATCGCAAGCGTTCGTTTGTGCGAAAGCAGCACTTACAGAATTTGGGTGAACTTATCCAATCAGATTTCCACTTTAATCACTTTAAATGGAGCCCGTGTACAAAAAGAAAGCTCGATGCAGTAGAAATTCAAAGGGTGGCAATTTGGGGGAGATTAGCGGTCCTTCACAAAGGACCCACAGCAACCTATTTAACCTGCTTCTTTGTTGCAGTCGGAGTCTCTCTAAGGGAACTCAAACCAAGGCGAGTCTGTCGGGAAGATGGGCTTCATCGGGGTCTCAGTGGTGCCCACAAGCAACACCCAGGGGAGAAAATGACCTCGTGGGCGTAGTGCCTTCTCCAGGAAATAAGGAACGCATCTATCAAGTTAACTTGGAACAGGGGATCCATCTTAGTGAAGCTTAAATTATCAGGGATGCAACGTCTTGATACTTATTAACTTTGAAAGCATTATAAATTATCATTTGTCTTCAGATCAGAGCGTAGAAAACCCTTTCCACTGACATTGTTGGATGCACTACACGTTGGAGCTCTTGTTCCTGCAAGAACCACGCGCCCATTCGGGCTCTCTGGAGAACGGAGCGAGGTCTCGACTGCCGACCTCTGGAGGGAGCAGCATGGAGACCCCGGGCCTGCCTCTCTGCTTGGGCTCAACGACCACGCCCTCCCGCCTCTGCTTTCTACATCACGTGGCCAAAGAGGAACCACAGGGACATCCATGCACACCCCAAACTCCACACATCTTGAGAGTAAGCCAACAGCGGAGACTCCCAACTCGAACCCTGGCTCTGTATTCTCAGAGAGAATGTGAAGGCAGAGCCTGGGTCTAAAGCCCACTGTGGTCCAATCCATGGTCAGAGGCGCAGACCCAATGGCGTAAACATGGCTGCAAGAGCACACAGGCGGCGAGGGACAGTGCTCAGAAAGGGGGAGAATGGACCTGGAAGACACCCCAGATGAACCTCTCACAGGCGCAGAGGACATAAAAATGGAGGGCGGAGGCTGGGATGGCGGATGCCTAACTGACCTTCTGCAAGTCTCTCTGCCCCCTCATGTGTAAATCGGGGTGATAAAGGAGGGTTGGTGTGATAGCTGAGTTAATACAGGCAGCATTTTAAAACAGTAGAAGGCACCGACTGGGGCTGTACCCCCGAGAGCGGTTGGCTATTACCATTATCACCGTCACTGCCCATTTTTTAGAGGAGGAAGCTAAACTCCAGAAAGGTTCCGTGCCTCTCCCGGAGCTGCCTGAGTAGGGACCGTGGCCTCTGCCATCACCTGCGCTGTCAGGGCTGCGACCGGGCAGCCCAGCGGCTCAGGCCTCCTCACGCTCATCTATTGCTAACACATATTTCCGAAGTGTTCTCAGAGTCATATCTTACCTTCCTTCAAGGAGAGAAGGGTGGAGGAAGGGAAGGAGGTGCCCAGGAACAGCCTCCCGCCCTGCAGAGGACTCGTCCACTCACCAAAACCATGGCAGCGTGGTTGACCACAGGCCCTTTCTGCTACGGTCATTCAGACTCGCCTCCTGCACCAAGAGGCTTTCTAGAAGGTTCTTCCCGGCACTCCTCTGCCTGGGAGCAGTGTGGGCACTTTAATTTCTCCACTGCAGTGTGCTTCTGATGATGTAAAGCCATCGCATAGGGCCATGGCCATTCCCAAGGGAAGAGCAGCCAGCCTTCAAGTACCCACAGGCTCCCAGGGGGCACCTGAGCCAGCGTGGGGCCGGCAGTAAGACTCATACCAGGACGCGGGCTCAGCTCCGATCCCAAGAAAACCAACAGTTCCACACCAGACATGGGCCAGCCCAACCTCATAGCACAGGCCTGGCATCCAGAGAGCCATGGGCATGGGCAGACTCCCAGCCTCTGCTCTAGAACCCTGGGCTCTTTGGGATGCTCTGGTGTTTGCAAATAGTTGATTCAAATTAATCCTTTACTGGGGGCATAATTCTTTTATCATACCATGTACCTTCCTGCAACTTGGTTTCAGCACTACTCAGAATAATTTTTCTCCTTTTCTACCATTCAATTAATTTCCTTACATTTCAAAGCAAACTATTTGTGTGGGGGTTGGGGATACTGGGGTTCCTGGAAACCCTTCTACATCCGGACTATACTCCCAGATCTATTTTTATACTTTTTTATTTGGAAACAGGGTCTCTTAAGCCAGCCTGGCTGGCTTCGAACCTGCGATCCTCCTGTCTCTGCCTCCCAAGCATGGGGATTACAAGTGTGCGCCACCACGCCCGGCAAAGCAAACTATTTTTTAAGTTTACCCATTGCAAGTGGGATTTATTCACTGCTCTAAAACCAAAAATCTCACCTGAGCTGGAGGCTGAGGTTCTTACAGGGGACAAATGTTAACTCATAAACCCAATTCAAAACAGTCTTATGGTTCTCAATGATCGATTTTGAAATATCACTCATTTGAACCTCTAAAATAAATCTATACTGTGAAAATGCCCTTTTATCTATTACATATGTTAGGATTCCCAATAAAGTTGTATTTGAAAAAGACCAAAAGCTCCTTACAAAGTTTATGGGCCACTGTCCCTGGAGCCCAGCTGGTGAAGCCAAGCAATGCCACCCCCAAGGAGGGCCGAAAGGAGACTGTCTCCCTCCCCCCCGCCCCGATTCCCCAGGTAAGCCCAGCTGGCTGACTGCACCTCAACTCTACAAACCCCACGCAAACCCCAGCACCTAGAAGCACTGGAAAAAGAGCCCTCTGCCCCTAAGTTCTGGTCTTCACACTCAGAAAACGAGGAGCACAGAAAACTGGTGGGAAGGTACTTTCAAAAACACCACCAGTGCCTGTCTCCACATGGAGGGATTCCGGATCACTGAACTCAATTCTCTTCTTTTCCTTTTCCCCAAGTTTTCTCTAATCAATGGCACACACTGATATTTTGGCCAAACACCTTATCTGGCTACTAATGTTATTAATTTTTTAAATGCAAAAGAAAGTTAGATTTTGAGTGGTTTGTGTAGATATTTTGGTTTTCTTTTGTTTTGTTTTGGTATAAGGAATTGAACCCAGGAGCATTCTACCTCCAAGATATACCCCAGCCCTATTTTGTTTTTATTTTAAATCAGTGTCTCACTAAGTTGCTGAGGTGGCCCTCAAACCTGCAATCCTCCTGTCTTAGTCTCCCAAGCACTGAGATTATAGGCATGCACCACTGCACCCAGCTATGTACTGTTTTTTGTTTTTTTTAAGAAAACCATATAATAACCATCCTGGCTCCTGACATGACCAGCCTTCCCACTGGGAGTCCCACTCCCAGGAGGATAAAGAAGCATCAGGCAGCTCCCGAAATGCAGGACCATGGTTGGCTGGGAAGGAGACTGCACCCCGCCCTGCACCCATGCGTCAACTTGGAGGCATGCAGGTGTCATACCTTCGGCTTTGCACAACTCTGGGCACAAACTGGGTACAAAGGCATAAGAGCAAAGTTCTCATTCAAAGCAAACCTGGCCGGTCACACCTGTCATCTTTCCTTCTGTCTCTCCCTCTGACTCCCCCACTCAGAGTGGCTCTTTGGTGCCAGTGAGTGCATCCCATCTGGCCTTCCTGCTTGGGCTGGGAGCCATAGCACAGCAAAATACAGGACTCTCACTGGGCGTGGTGGTGCACATATGTAATCCCCGCGTTTGGGAGGCTGAGACAGGAGGATTGCACAGGCTCGAAGCCAGCCTCGGCTACTTAGTGAGGCTCTCAGCAACTTAGTGAGACCCTGTTTCCAAATAAAGTATAAATAGGTCTGAGAGTATAGCCCGGAGGTAGAAAGCCCCTGGGTTCCACCCCCAGTACCACACACACAAAAAAAAATTTTTTTAAATACAGGACTCTCAAAGAGGTAGGGATGTACCTGTTTTGTATAAATAAATATGGCATAGGACTAGTTTTAGGCAGTTTTTACTATTTTTAGTACTTTTAGTATTGGTGGTTTATTCAAAGTTCAAATCTAATCGGATATTCTATATTTTACTCATAAGGCAGCTCTACCCAATCAGAAACAATTGAGGTTATTTTTTGTTCCATTTGGTTGGACCCATAAAGCAGCGCAACCCAGTTGGAACCATTTGGGGTTATTTTTGGCCCAGTTTTGTTGAATTGGCTTGGTTCTTGCTATGAATGTGGTTTAAGAATTTTGTTAGCCGGGCATGGTGGCAAACGCCTGCAACCCCAGCACTTGGGAGGCTGAGACAAGAGGATCACAGGTCTGCGGCTAACCTTAGCAACTTAGCGTGGCCCTCCACAACTTAGTGATACAAATAAAAATATAATAATAATAAAATGGCTGGTGGGTATAGATCAGAGAAAGAATGCCTTTGGGTTCAATTCCTAACACCACAAAAAATTTAAAAAAAAAAAAGAATTTGTTTGGTTGGTGTTTACTTGGCTCTCCTGCCAAATCTCTCAACCCTGGGTAGTCTTCGGTCTCATATGAATGGGACGAGTCATGGTCATAGATACCCGCCCACTTGGCACAGAGCAAGGCCACTGGGAGTTGACAAAGAACCCAGGAAGCGGAGCACAGGCGGGCCAGCCTCGAGCAGAGCCAACATGGAGAGGGCAATGAAACGCGGGGGCATCTCTCCTCAGGGGGAGTACTGGGACAGTAGAGCTGTGGTGTAAAACATTATTCTACATGTATATGGACAATAAAGTACTTGTATGCAAACAGCTCCAATAAATTAAAGAGAAAGCTATCAGCACCCAGTAGAAGACCAACCAGACAAGCCTGGCAATATAGCCAGTCCTTTTAATTTTATTTATTTATTCATTCATTCATTCATTCATTCCATGTATGTGTTTGTGTGTGTGCATGTGTGCGTGTGTGTGTGTGTGTGTGTGTGTGTGTGTGTGTGTGTGTGTTACTAGGGATTGAACCCAGAGACAGTCTACCTCCAGGCTATACTCCCAACCCAATTTTTTTTTTATTTGGAAAAGCCACCACTTATTAGGCGTGTGTTGGGGCAGGACCCTCAGCCTCCCCCGGCCTTGGACCCCTTATTAAATGAGGGGCATATTGTCTCTGGAGGAGTTAATGGGAGGACTATGTGCAATATACATCCCATAAACTCGGCACTGGTACTCATCCTCCAATTAACAATGGCTATACTTAGTCATATACAAGGAAGCAGAAAACAAAAGGAAAAAAATCTGCTTTATGAGAAATGAAATATGATAGATTGAAATTAAAATTGCACTGAAGCCTCGTACTTTACATATGAGATTGGCAAAGGTTTTTAAGGAATTTAATGTCAATATCATTCAGAGCTGCAAAAATGTTCGTAAATATTCAGCAAATAGAGAACGGTTAAATAGACAATAGGAGAATAGTTCAACATATAAAGCGTGGTTGACTAATCTAGAAATGTTTAAACAAATGAATGAATCATGGAATTCTTTAAGTTGGACTGTCTATGAAGTCACATTAAATGATGTATCATGATGCCAGAGAGCAGTTGGTGGTATGAAAAACATTCCTAATATATTCAAAATATTATGTACAGTACGATTATATTCAGGTCCATGGGTATGGATGCAAATAGGACAAAAACTGAAAGAAAATGCATTAAATATTAACCGTAGTTATCTGAGCAGGAGGTGGTTCTGGGGTGTTCCACTGCTTCTTTGTGCTTCTTTCTGTTTGTTTTTCATATTCTCTGTAATAAACATATGGCTGTACTTTTGAAGCAAAAAAGCTGCTGGTTGAAAAATTCAATACTGAAATACCAGAAGTGAACAGAGATTAGGAGGAGATTGCGGAATGCTCCGTGATGTGCATTCACGCTCTCCTCCCCACTCCTCCACCCATCTCCGCCTTTCCTTTCCTCCTCTTTCCTTCTCTCTCCCTCACTCTCCCCGACCCTTCCTCCCTGTTTCCTTTCTCCCTTCTTCCCTGGAAAAGCAATGGGCTCCAGCTTCCCCCAAGCACACCGCCTTCAGGTGGGGTCCCACAGAGTCCCCCGCGACGGCCAGGGCAGCTGCGGGCTCTGCACATCCCTCTGGAGTGAGCCCACGTTGGGCATCCCAGGGCACACGCTCCATTACAGCTGCTGCTCCCTCTCCAGCACCTTCAAGACCAAAACCAGGGCCCTCTCACCCCAGGAGCTGGAGGCTCCCCTCAGGAAAGGCGAGTCTGTCTTAGTTTTAGAGACATCACCAGGGTTCAAGTCACACTCCTCCACGTCATCTAAACTTTTAAAAAAATATTTATTGTTTTGGTAATGAGGATTGAACCCAGGGATATTTTACCTCCAAGATGAAGCCCCAGTCCTTTTAATTTTATTTATTTATTTATTTATTTATTTATTCATTCATTCATTCATTCATTCTGTGGTGTGTGTGTGTATGTGTGTGTGTGTGTGTGTGTGTGTGTGTGTGTGTGTGTGTGTTACTAGGGATTGAACCCAGGGACAGTCTACCTCCAGGCTATACTCCCATCTCTATTTTTTTTTTAATTTGGAAACAGGGTCTCATTAAATTGCTGAGAACCTCACTAAATTGCTGAGGCTGGCTGATTTCGAACCTGGGATCCTGCTGTCTAGCCTCTCACTAAGTTACTGAGGCTGGCCTTGAACCTGCAATTCTCCTGTCTCAGCCTCCAAAATACTGACACAGGCATGTGTCATCATGCCCAGATAATTTCTTATAAATTTATATCACACCTGCATTTATAACTGCATTCCTTCTCCAAAACAAGCTGTATAAAGCACCAAAATTCAGACACTCTCATGGAGCCCTCGGTGTGAAGACAATGGGAACTAAATTACAGAACTCTAAGATCAACAAGATGATTTTAACTCGGATCCCGCATGGTAGGATACGTGCCACGGAATGAGGTGGGGTAGCCAGGAGTCTGGGAAGGCTTTCCAGTTTGCAACTGCAGTTTGTAAGCAGGAAGAATGTTCCAGGCCAAGGGAACAGCATACTCAAAGCCACCACATGCAAGACTATGGCACATCCCGGACCTTACAGGGTGTGAGGTGGGGCTGGGGGAGGGTGCTGGGGCCCCGTGCCGAGTCCTGCTGCCCATCCGCTCTCCCCCAGCCACGCTGTGCAGCCAACTGATGAGACTGCCAGGATCCGCCCTCCGTAGCAACCGTTCATCTCGGCCTCCCTCCCCCACATCTGCGTTGCACCTGGAGAAATCTATCGCAAAGCCCCCACCTCACTGCAGAGGCGTCTGTCCAAAGACCAGGAGCGTCCAGTGCTGTCCCGAAGAGCTGCCTCAGGCCCTGCCGTGCTAAGCCTGGATCAGCCTTCTCCTTCCTCGACTCATCCCCAGACCAGGCTCCCATCATCTTTAGGCTGGGAGGAATCATGAGTCGGGCTGGCAGGAGCCTTGGAGCACAGGAAGAGGAGCATCCTTCTCAAACATGGGGTCATTAGGATGCTCCCCACCTTTCCTAGGCTCACCTGCACTCCCAAAAGATATTTTTCCAGCAGTGGCTGGAGGTGACCCCGTGGTCTGCAGTACTCTGGTGGACAGCGAGCAGCCTGGCATCGAGGGATGGCCGGGGAGGCCTGTGCACACCGAGTCCTCAGCCCGGGACAAAGCGCGTCACTGACCACTTACAGCAACTCAGAGAAAACAGGGAAGCACCGCCATTAACCAACTCCTCGCCTGCGTGGACGCTGGTTTCTCTAAATCCAGTCGCGATCTTAGCAGGCCGACACCACCTAAGACAAAGGCCTCACCGGTCCCTGGAAGATGGCTTTGGTGAAAGTAGAGCTCATTTCAGAAAATCAAAGCAAAGAAAAATATTGAATACAATTCCGAGGCATAATGCATTATTATGGGCTTTTATGGATTTTATGTATAATTTCATGTAAAGTTAAGAGGCTGAAGCGATCTCTTATATTCAGCTGTATTATCAGCCCAGCACCAAACAATGTTCCACATCTTATTATGCTCACAGTTGACACACTATTAGAGAAATGTGCAGCTGTCTTGCTCTGCTATTCATTTCCTCATTACTATTTTATAAATATATGATTAACAGTTATTGCAGCTGCCTAATTCACATTTATTGCAAATGCAACCCCACAAATGAATGCTCAAAGCAAAGAGATGTGGTTTTAGAGTAATTTAAATTTTACAGTTCCATTTAGCCTGCTTTTTAATTTACTGTATAATGACCCTATTAGAATAGAGCACATCTGGAAGTTCTTTGGGGAACATTTAATTTTCTGTGGCTTCAGTACTAACAGAACTTGCACTATAAAGCCCACAGATGCCTAGAAGACTGTACAAATTTCCACATTTTATGCCAAGATGCCGGTTAATTGTACAGACGAGACAATTAGAGCGAAACGCGGAGATAGGCTTCAGGGTGCTAAAAAGTGAAGACGCAGACCCAGGATCCGGCTCTTTGCAAAGTTTCCACATCAAACACCTGAAATTAGCTTATCTGCCTTTTTTATTTCCTTTTCAGGGAAGAGGCCACCTCGGGCTGTCCTTTCTCCCAAATTTCCTTCTGCTTCATCCACTAGCCCTCTGCAGTTTGCCACTCGCCTGGTGTGGCTGCAGGCAAGCCCCCTGGCAAAGCTCCGGAAGCCCGTGAGAGGCGTAGCATCCAGGCTCGGCCTCAGCTTCCTCGGCCAGGCAGGAGGCTACAGACGCCACCCGCTTCCAGCCTGACACACCAGCAGAATCCTGGAGTATTCGAAATTGATTTGAATATTACATACAGATCACTGCAGCGGAACTCACGTAGGAGGAATAATGTGAATCCGTTGCCATTGATTAGCTAATTTATGTTCTACAACTAATCGAAGCACAAATCTCATTAGCCACAGGTCAGTAAGGCTCAGAGAGAAAAAGACAATCATTTTGGTAGCCTAGTTGGCTGTAAAGACACAATTAGAAGCCGACCGGCTTTCCGGGCCTCTCTGCCAGTCCCCTCGAGTCTCAAGCTGACTGCGAAGGGAGAGAAAAGCAGGTCTTCCCCGCGGTTCTGCCGATCACTGGAAAAGACCGCTTCATATTTAATTATCCACGGGCTTCTCTTGTTCAGTGGATAATAGCCAACATGGCCTCATCGCTTCTCCACGTACGCGGTGCCCATAAGTTAGTTAGAGCCAGCAAATACGCTAGGAGAACAATGTCAACAATTACCTGCTATTTGTAAGCATGGGGGAAATGCAGGTTTTCACGGGGGAGGGGCCAGCCAGGGCTTCCCAGGTTCTCACCTTACACGCATTGAAAACTCTGTCTTTGTAACGCACAGGGAAGCCATGCATGATCCAATTAGCCTTTGCAGTTAAAATGCACCTGCTGTTCGCCACAGACCATTTCCATTCCTGGAGCCCCACTCTGACCGAGGAGGGCAGAAATATTTAACCAAGCTTAAATGTAGAAGATGATAGGAAAATGGCAAAGGGGGAGTAGAATCTTGTTTTAACTTCACGATAAGAAGGAAAATCACTATTACTGATAAAAAAAAAAAAAAAACCTAAGGTTTTTGGTAATAAGCGCCTCCTGCTGGGCTCTGTGGGTGATTTTCATAGGTGACACTATTTTTAAAAAGTGGCTTAAACAGTGCTGCAGAAGCAGACAAACAAGGCTTCCTCGTCGTCTATTAGCAGGTCAGGGGACCCCGCTACCTCCTAGTCAAAAGTGACAACAGATCAAACTGAGAACGTTTGCTAAATGAGCAGCTACAGAACCCAAACTGGGGTCTTCTGTATAGACAAATAAGACAAACCACGCTGAACTCCAAATGTTTCCACTGACCCATCACTTCCAGGTCATTGCAAGGCTCACAGGTCCATAAAAGGCCTGGCTGCCAGCTGGTCAGTACATATGAGCGAGGGTTAAGCCAGGTTCTATTGAGACAGTGGAAGATCCACATTCCTTCAGCTCCTTTACACTGAGGGCAGGGCGTGTTCAGCATTGACCAGAAGAAAAGGGTGCCGATGGGTTGGGAGCAGGAGAAACAGTCATGCACATTTCCCCCCTGGGGCCTGGATCTAATGCCAAGGGGTAAGGATGTTCACGCATGCCCTAAAACTAAAAGAACACTCTACATTTAAATTTTTTAAATTTTACTTTATCGAAAATGCTCTTGAACTATGAAAATTCTGAAAGATCAGCTCCAGCCAGGCATGGTGGTACACACTTGTAATCCCACTACCTGGGGGGCTGAGACAGAAGAATCACAAGTTCAAGAACTGCCTCAGCAAGTAGTGAGACTCTCACCAAACTATCAAGACCCTATTTCAAAATAAAAATAAAATAGAGCTGGGGGTGTGGCTCAGAGGTAGAATATCCCTGAGTTCAATCCCCAGTACCAATAAATAAATAATAAGACTAGCTCCCTCCCATTCTCTTTGTCTATGCCTCAAAACCACTGTCCCTTTGCCTTAGATTGGAACATTCCAATCGTTCTCTCCCAAAGCTCCATGTCCTTAAAGACAGCTGCCTGGAGGCCGAAGTTTCTAGACCTGCCCCGCCGTGGCGGCCTTCATTTTAGAGTAGAATAACAGCACAGCCTGCGTGACAAGACCTCAGGTGCTTCTGTTGGTGCACTGTAATCTCACATCATAATGCAGATCATGTTAAAAATGGCGTACATGAACACAGTGCTTGGTGTTCTCCCTCCATCTTCTTACAAACGACACAATTTTGTTCTTCTTTATTGCTGAGTAGAATTCCATTGTGCGTATCGCTGGTTCCACAATTTTGCTATTGCAAATTGTGAGAAGTTCTGAATTTTAATTTAGTCTAACTTATCAACCTGATTGTGTTTTGCTTAAGAAACCCTGCAATTATGAAGTAAGGGGAACTACATTCTTTTTAAAGCTTTTGAGTTTTACTTTTCATATTTAATCCATTTGGGAACAACTTTTGTGTATGGTGTGAGGTAGGGATCCCATATCATTTCTCCAACATTTGTGAAACTTTTTATTGAGTGGCCCATACTTTTCCCCAGTTGATGCGTGGTCTGCGTTTGGGCTTTCTATTTGGTTTCATAGATTTTTGTCTTTGGGGCCAGTACTACACTACACAATTACTTTATCTATAGTTTATAAACTGTCTGACATTTGATAGAGCATCCCTTATTTGGCTACTTATTTGGCTACTTTCACAATTTGTTTTCCAGGAAGAAAAAGAAAAGAAAGAATAGTAGCTGATTTCTATGCACCGGACACTATGTTAAGGATATGATGCATATTATCTTGTAGACTTATTGTGATTTAAGTGAGATAATATGTTTGTTTCCCCCTATCACTATTTTATAAATAAGAAAACTGGAGCCGGGCATGGTGGCGCACGCTTGTAATCCCCACGCTTGGGAGGCAGAGAAAGGAGGATCGCGCAGGTCTGAAGCCAGCCGTGCTGGCTTAGGAGACCCTGTTTCCAAATAAAAATAGTATAAAAATAGGTCTGGGAATGTAGCCTGGAGGTAGAAGGGTTTCCAGGAACCCCAGTACCACCAAAAATAAATAAATAAACAAACAAACAAACAAACAAACTGGGGCTCAGAATGGTTTCATCATTTGCCAAATCCACACACTAAATAAGTAAGCAGCTAATATTAAAATCTTCAGTGTAGCAGACACTCGATCCAACAGTCTTACGGTTTGATTTGGGAAACCTAGATTCCCAGAATCATGTGCAGAATCACCACTTTACATCCCAGTGGACTCACACAAACCCCTTCCCTCTCGCTAGCTTCTGGGCCGGGGCTGGGGGTTTGACCACACTGACCTGGGTCCTCTGAATCCTGGCCCATTATCCACACTTTCCCAAGAACAAGGTAACTCTCCTTTGTCGGGCCTTTCTTTTTCTAATTGAGAAGCATTTTTTCTTCTCGACCTGGATTGTGCACAGGGGAGGGGCACAGAGGTAAAGTGGAAGCTATTCCAGACAGGATTCTACTTCCTGCCTCGAGCTTTTGCCAAGCAACTCAAGAAAATTCCTGCAAGGGAAGCTGCGTGCTGTCCTTTTCAGATGAGAGCGGCTGAGCTCTCCGTGTGCATAATAAACCCAACTGGCCGAGTGGATTGGCTGGCTTTAATTATGTGGCTGGAGTTAAATATATTTTACAGACAAAAGCAATGATAGACGGGATTTTCATACAAAGGATTTCAGCTCATTTGAGATTTAACCATTTTTAAATTTAATAATTAAAAAACACGATTGCAAAGGTCAGATCTAATTCCACCGCCTATTAAGAGCTGCCAAACCCGGGGCTGCAGCTTGGAGTAAGCTGAGAATGAGGCAGGGCTGGGGAGACAGCTGGCCAAGGAGGGGACAGGGCTTCTTGTGCCACCCAGGGTCCGTGCAAGGCCCTACCACACCAATTAGCACTGATCTCGTTTCCTGGCCAGTTGTAGAGGCACACGTTAATTCCTTTCCCCTTCAGTGAACATCTACTGCTCCCGTTTCCTTTGCCAACTACCCTGTCTGCATTTATGATTATTTATTTATTTATTTATTTACATTGGGGATTGAACCCAGGGGCATTCTACCTTTGAGCTAAACCTCCAGCCCTATTTTTATTCTTTATTCTGAAACAGGGTCTCACTAAGTTACAGAGGGCCTCACTAAGTATCTGAGGCTAGCCGTGAACCTGCCATCCTCCTGTGTCAGCCTCCCAAGTGTGTACTACCATGCCTGGCTTGCTTATTTACTTATCTATCTATCTATCTATCTATCTATTTATTTATTTATCTTGGTCCTAGAGATTGAACCCAGGGGCATTCTACCTCTAAGCTACACTCTCATACCTTTTTATTTTGAAACAGGGTCTCGCTAAATTGCTAAGGCTGGCCTCGAATCTGTGGTTCTCCTGTCTCTGCCTCACAAGCACTGGGATTGGAAGGGTGTGCCACCATGCGTAGCTTTTTTATTTTTTAACAGTGGGAAGACCTAATGCTACATTTCAAAACATCAACTGAAAATACTAAAGCCATGTCTGGATTGCCCAGGATGCTTGGTCTTTCTTTCTGGTAAAGAAATAATAAGGCTACTAGGAAACAGGATGGTATCATAGCTCCGAGCAGGTTACCACGGGTGCACGAGTCAACGTGCTGCACTCTGAGTCCTGGGAGAAGTCAGTCAGAAAGAGATACCAGGGTTTTCAACTGGGACAGCCACCCTCTGGCAGGCTGCCTCTGAGCTTCTCTGCCATCTCACTTAGAGATAAGGAAAGGGAGGCCTAAAGAAATCCAGCAGGTGCCAGGCCACACGACCCGTAAGGACCTCAATGGTCTTGCTTGTCCAGAGCCCTGCTCATGGACAGGGCAAGGTTCTGCAGGAGAGGACCCCAGGCCTAAGGCTGTGAATGCAGCCAGCCACAGCCCCTACTGCCCAGGCTCTGTGGACCACTCTCTACTCCCTGCCCAAAGTGCCCACTTGCATTAAAAACTCAACTGGGCTCTCTGTCAGCTGAGCCTGGCTCAGTCCTAATTGATTTTGAAGTAGTCTAGTCCAAGAATCCAAATTCTCAGAAAATTCACTTAAACAAAACTATGTGAGAGCCCATCCATGATAAAGGGAAAGCCATGAAAAGAGACGAGCAGAGAGGCCACTTCAGGATCACAGCCGCAGCCTCTCTGCCGCGGGCTATGCCCAGAGCTCGCAGTTAGAAGGTTCATCTCCCCTCTCCGGCTTCCCCTGCCAAGAGGCTCCTGTGGCACTGGCCCAAGTCCAGTTTCCTCAGTGGGCACACAGGATGCTCCAGGATCTCCCTCTGCCCCCTCCAGCGCCCTGCGGCCCACCACACCCGAGTGTTCTTTCAGAGCCCAGACCTCACCTGAGAACTCCCATCCTGCCGCTGCCCCAACAACTCCGCCAACTTCACCCATCGGGCCCTCCGGGAGCCGCTGTGGCCCCCACACTTCCCGGGTGCTTAGTAGACACCGGGATCTCTACTAAAGTCTCTCTCCACGGTCTAGCTTTATACTCAGCAGCCCCAGGCAGACGCACTGGATGACAGAGAAGCAACGGCCCCAAGATGCTGGACCATTTATCCACTGCCCAAGACAAGCTGAGATCAAGCCAGGATGAAGGGATGCTATGGGTCCTCCCTACTCACGTCTTGGATGGGGCTCTCCTCCACACCCCCTCCAGCCTTCTGTGCTATGTTGCTCTGTTTGGCCACCAGAAAAGGACTTCCTAAAAGCAAGAGCTCAGCTTCATTTCTCCTTGCTTTCCCAGATCCTGGACAACACCTCACACATTGTAGGTGCTCTGTTACTATATGCAAAAATAATGGATATTATTTTTGGTAAAGAGACTTGTTGGCAAATGTATTTGTTCTATAACAGCTGCAAAAGATTCTGCAGACCTATGAACTAGGCACCTGTGCTAGAGGATGCTGTTTTCACAACATAGGCAAGAATGCAGCTACTCTGCTCCAGTGATCCTAAGAACCTGGGGGATTGCCTCAGTTGGGCTTGGTCCCCTTCTCTCACCACCCACCCCTGCACCCAAGATGCTTCTTGGTTAGTTCTCAGTGCCATTATCTGTATAATCAGGGCCTCAATTCAAGTACTCTATTACACATATTATTAGAAAGATAAATAGGTTGCTCAATTCGATGTGTTTTGAGGCACATGGATGTAAATTACATTTATCCAGATGTTTCACAGGTCCATGCCAAACCATTTAAACATAAAGCAGATAAGTTCCTGAAGCCTAATTTTCAGCCTCTCCCAAGGATCAGTCCTCGGCAGATGGCTGGGCAAATGAATGCTGGAGAAAAATTAAGGGCTGTCTGTATCTTTCAAATTGACATGGAGAGCAGTTGGGTTCTGCTAGAAACTAAGAATGACCATGAAATGTAATTAGGATTGTAATGAGAGTGGGTTAAGCTTAAACTATTTCTCATTGCAGTCACTGCCCAAGATGGAGTGGAGATTAATGCTAGGCCATTTCCTGTGCTTGTCATTAGAATAAAACATCATAATTTGAGCATCTCATGTATACTGAGAAGGATGGCCAGGGAGGAGAGGCCAGAGCCCTGAGCCTCCGTGCTCTGCAATCAGCAACCACCCAGGAAATCAGGGTCGACATTTCAAGTTTCCAGCTCAACTATGCCGGAAGTACAGCAGGAAGCAGGAAAGAAAAGAAAGCAGACAGATTCTGCCCAAAGAAGAGGGGCACAGCTCTGAATTTTGCCAGAGATGGAGTGATTGGGATGGTCGTGATGGATGGTAGAGAGTCCCCCATCAACCTGGTTACAGGCACCGGGGTTTCGGGATAGCCGAAAGAGACAGAGGTAGGAAGTTCCAAAGGGAAGAAGGGTAGTACGATGTTCCAATGAGGCACATGGCTGGTTCTGACACTCGAGAAATAAGCTGGAACCAGAAAGGCCCTGGATGAGCCAGTGAGCTCCACCTGGCTCCGCTCTTCTGGTCCCCCAGCCCGGCTGCAACCTGCTTCCATGTGTGTTTCACCTGGACCCTTATCCTCAGACATAGACATCACATTAGGGGCTGAGGAGGCACCCTCTAAGTGTTTGCTGAGTAAATAACTAGTGTGTCAACATCAGTTGAAAAGTTACTGGTTGTTACAGAACCAACGTTTGTAATAGCCAACTTACTTACAGAAGCCAGGGCTGAATCACTGCGTTCTCTATAACACTGTCTTCCTCTCAGGCCTACACGCATCTTGAGAGCTGAGAAAGGGCCACAGAAACAACTGGCCTGCTGAGAACTGCTGGATTCCCTGAGATACTTGGGGTGGTGGATGGAGGGTACTTGGGTGTATTTAGCAGCGTAGCCGAGAGGGAAAATCTGAGCCAGGAAACTCGGTTTGAATTTCCCTAATGATTAGTGAGTTTGAGCATTTTTTTTCAGGTGCTTGTTGCCCACTTGTGCATCTTCTTCAGAAAAATATCTGTTCAAATCTTCTGCCATGTTTTAGCTAGGTTGTTGGGCTTTGTCATTGAGTTGTAGAAGCTCTATTCATTTTGAATATCCGCCCTTATCATTTGTATGATTTGCAAAGATGTCCTCCTATTCTATGGTGTCTTCTCGCTTCTTTAATAGTATTATTTAAAGCACAAAAGGTTTCTAATTTTGATGAACCCCAAGTTGTTTATTCACTGGTTGCTTGTGGTTTATGCTTCCTATCGAAGAAACCATTGCTTAATGCAAGGGAACGAAGATTTATGGCCGTGTTTTCTTCTAAGAGTGGTATAGTTTTAGCTTTTACATCGAGGTCTTTCATCTACTTTTTGTTAATTGTAAATGAACATCAGGCAGAGGGGCCCTACCTCATTCTTTTATATGTTTTCCCAGCACCATTTGTTGAAAAGACTTTTCTTTTCCCCATTGAATGGTCTTGGCATTTTTGTCAAAAGTCAACTAACCATGAATATACGCGTTCACTTCTGAACTCTGAGTTCCGCTCTGTTTCCCTTCTGCCAGCACTCCACTATCTCTCTACCACTGTTTCTTTGTAGCAAGATTTAAAGTTGGAAAATGAAAGTCTCCCAACTTTGTTATTTTCCAAAATTGTTTTGGCTATTTTTCTTCCCCCCCCCCACGCTGGGGACTGAGCCCAGGGGCATTCTACATCCAAGCTACACCCTCAGCCCTACATATGTGTCGTGTGTGTGTGTGTGTGTGTGTGTGTGTGTGTGTGTGTGTGTGTTTTAAATAGGGTCTTCTAAGCCAGCAAGCCTGGCTTCAAACCTGCACGATCCTCCTGTCTCCGCCTCCCAAGCACGGGGATTACAAGCATGTGCCACCACACCTGGCTAATATAGACCATTCTTTGGGACATGAAAACAGTTTCTCTAAGTCAGTGGCATGTGGAGGGGGAAAAAAAATCTATGTAAGTTCAACTCTTCAAGAATAAAAGACACTTAAGAGATGATCGTGGAAGATTCTACTTGCTTAAAAATATATACCTAGTCCCCCTATGTCTGACCCCTTGCTCTTAGAAGATGGCGCTTCCCAGTCCACTGGGCATGGGATGAGCAAGTAAGAAGGAACATGGTCACCTCCCAGCTGAAGCTCAGAAAGCCCTTGCAGACACTCCTTCTCTTTTCCCAGAAATGGGCTGTTCCTTCAACCTGGGTCCCAGGATAAAGAGCTGAAGCCAGCCCAGGTTGAACCTGACATATAAGCCAAGAAAGCATGGTAGTTGGAAGCCACTGACACTTGGTGTTGTTTGTTATGATAGCACAACATAGCCTAAGCTGACTAATATGACAACCAATGTTAGATACTAAAATAAAATCATAGTTACACAGGAAAATTCCCATCATTTGTAGAAATGCATAGCTAAGATTATAGAAATAAAATATTTCTGTTAAGCTGGGTTTGGCAGTGCAAACCTGTAATCCCTGCACTCGGGAGGCTAAAACAGAAGGATTGCAGGTGCAAGGACAGCCCTAGAAACTTAGCAAGACCTTATTTCAAAATAGAAATAAAATAGGGCTGGGGTTGTAGCTCATAGGTAGAATGACCCTGGGTTCAATCCCTAGCACTACAAGAAAGAAAGATGAAAGAGAGAAAGAGAGAAGAAAGGGATGAAAAGAAGAGAGAGGGAAGGGAGCGAAGGAATTTCTGGTAGGTCGTTTCAATATGGCCCCCAAGATTCCCACCCTCTGATGTACTGCCCTAGATAATCATCTGCCTTTGAACAAGGCCTGTGAGTATGACGAGACGTCACTTCTCTGACAATGTACTAATCAGTTGACTGAGTCAATCAAAAGTTAGATTTTGCTAGATGGGCTTGACGTAATCAAGTGAGCCCTAAAAAGTAAAGACGGTAAAATGTCATGTTCTCCTTCTGGTCCCTAAGGAGAAGCGAATAGCCAGAGAGTGGACTGTTTCTGCAGAAAAACAACCTTTAGATGCTGAGGGCCTCGATCCCACAGTGCCAGGGAACTGAATTCTACCAACAGACACATGAGACCCCCGCCTGAGCAGAGGCTCCAGCTGAGTCGGGCCCAGGCTCCGGCGCCACGGATAACAAATGTGTGCTACTGAAGCAGCTAAGTTCATAGCAATACGCTACAATAAAAAACTAACACAATGACTATGATTTTGTGTGTGTGTGGGGGGGGTATGTGGTGCTGGGAATTGATGCACTCTACCTCTGAGCTACACCCCCAGCCCTACTTTATTTTTTTGGAAACAAAGTCTTACTAAGTGGCTGACAGCCTCACTAAATTGCCGAGGCTGTCCTTGAACCTGTGATTCTCCTGTTTCAGCCTCCCAAGAACTAGCATTATAGGCATTACTATAATTTTCTTTAAAATAATTTAGCAAAAAAAAAAGTGTGGGGGAACATACGGCACAAATGTGGCCAAATCTCAGGTCATGCTTAAGTCTGAGTGATGGGAATATTAAAGTTTATTGGAATATTATGCCCACTCTCGTGAAGGCTTGAAATTGTTCAGGATTAAAAAATTTTAAAGGAAGCCAGGCATGTTGGCACATGCTTGTAATCCCAGTACTTGGGAGGCTGACACAGGAGGATCACAAGTTCATGACCAGACTCAACAACTAGTAAGGCCTTCCACAATTTAGTGAGACCCTGTTTCAAAGTCAAAATAATAAAATAGGACCGGGGTGTGGCTCAGAGGTAAAATGCCCCTGGTTCAATCCTTAGTACCACCAAAAAAAAAAAAAAAAAAAAAAAAAAAAAAATTTTTTTTAAGGATGTGTCATTCATCTGTGACTTCCTTAGGTCTGGAGTTCTGTCAATCTGTCCACCATTATACCTTTAAAAACTACCATGGTCCCTGGCATGTGGTGGGTACTCCAAAAGTAGTTGCTGGATCAAATAACTCACAGGCTGTGGGTTTAGTTGGCAGGTTTATAGTTTATAAACTCACACTGACCCGGTGGTATGTGCCTGTAAGTCATCTCAGTACTTGGGAGGCTGGGATAGGAAGATCTTAGGTTCAAGACCAGACTCGGTAATTCATACATTTACAACACTTTATTGCATTAAATTATTTTATAGATGCAAGAACTGAGGCCTGGAGTTTGCAAGTCAAAGTCGTGTCATGAGTAGTAAACAAGACGAGGACTCTAGCCTACCGTGCACTAGTCTCGCTTTGGGCACAATGTCTGCCATCTGAGTTTTCTTGGGGATTTAAATCGCGGCTGCTTCATTCTGGCTTATCAGGAGAATTTATGCTCACAGCCAGTCATACTGAGACATCCGTTAGGAGATCCAGGCAGGTAGGTTAAATGTTAATTTCCTTTCTACTGTACCATTTTCTAAGCTCCTTCCATGAATCAAAGTGAGTAAAAGGTTCTTCACTTACTGACATAAAACAAATTGAGTAAATTACGTTACTTAGCGGAGGACAGACTGGTGACAGCGCAGACCCTGGTCCAGCCCTGGCCGAGCTTGCTCTCCTCATTAACATTCGCTGGCAAATGAGTTTGGGTTTTCTCCTGTGACACCGCACTGATCTTATTAGCATATCTGATGGCCACATGTTGGTAGCCTTAGGCCTAGGCGCCACAAACCTGCCAGGCAGGGCTTTGTGGTCACGCGCCACATCCTCCCGGGTCATGAATCACAATCTTAACTGAAGTATGAATCAGAGCCACAGGTGGAAACCATTTCTACGATGATATGGGTAACTGCGGCATGTCAGAGGGCTCTGCGTGCGCAAGAGCCGAGCCAGACGTTGACCCGGCACAGCCCGCTGCATAGGTCTCTCTCATGAGAATGATGACTGTGGACAGCTGGGATGTTAAACCCTCATCACAAGGGCCATTTGGGCTTCTGTAGGGATGGCCTGTGGGAGACCCTGGGGAGCTGGGTTTCCTCACGGACACATTGGCTAGCTATTTCTGGAAAGGGTGGGAAGGGAACCTGAGGGGACCGTGGCTGTCCCCATGGGGTGATGTGAAAGTCCAGTGCCCTCCTGATGATCCCTCAGGACACGGCAGGCCTCCCCGGCCCAGAGCAAGGGTAAAGGCACCATGTCTGTTCTGATTTCACTAGCTCTGGAGTTGGGGCCTTTATTCACCTCCCCAAACCTTCTTCATTTTTCTCAAAACTGGCATACATCTGTTCTTTGTGGGATTTAATTAGATAATCTTTAAGACATTTTTTGAAGCTTTGTTAATCATCAGCTTTGAGGTTGCCTCGGTTCAGCTCGGGAGGGCACACACTACCCACCCACGTGGAGATTCCTGCACCCAGGCAAATCTCCAAGGACCAATAAGCAAGACCCCGGCTACTTCCTTCTTTACCTTTCTTCCCCGATTCATCTGTCATCACCGTGATGTTTTTCCCTGACTCACCCACTGACTGCTTTGCTGTCTCCTGTGATTAATCACTTTGACAATATTTTGGTTGAAACTCTCAAAAAAGCAAGATGCTAGTGGAAGGACATGTAGGAGAGGCATATCTTGCCTCCTCAGCCCCTTTGACTACCTGTTTCTCTAATAAATAATAATTTTCTCTAAAAATCATTCTGACTCCACTGCTGTTCATGCAGTAGAAAGACTTCTAATCAGTCAACCATCTGCTAAAGGAGTTATACTAAAAGGGAAAAAATGCCCACAGGCACCAAGCGTCTCTTGGAGGTACAGGTCCTCCTCTCACCCCTACACCCATACCTCAGTCGGGGACACAGCAACGCACCTGCGGCTTGTGCCGTTCATCCCATTTCACACCCGAGGAGAGCAAGACGCAGAGTAGGCCCA
This sequence comes from Muscardinus avellanarius, assembly GCF_963383645.1. NCBI lineage: Eukaryota > Metazoa > Chordata > Mammalia > Rodentia > Gliridae > Muscardinus > Muscardinus avellanarius. The sequence goes on along the minus strand of NC_137789.1, from coordinate 154,205,139 downwards.
GCCTGGCCCCAGATCTCTGCCTCCCCAGCGCCCCTAGTTTGCTCTGTATGGTAAAGGGTCTCAGCGCATCCTGTCCCTGGAGCCACGGGCTCCTGCAGAGGGGCCGGAAGCTGACAAATGACATTCCCATCGCCGACTTGGCCCCTCGGCCTCTTGCAACTCCACACAACCGACTGGAGCAACAATCAGAGGAGGAGAACTTTAAAAAGCCGCCTTACATCTCAGACCAATTCAGTCTGGGAATATCCCTTGTGGCGAGGTACAGCATCTCCAGGAAAAGTCTAAGTGATTCCTTCTCTTCCTGCCCATTTCAGCGGACATGAATGTTGCTGCTGACATTGGACAGCAATCCCCTGGCCACATGTTGTCACATCATTGCTCGGCTCCGACAAAGGCAGGCGAAAGATGCCTCAGCCGAAATGGCGCTATCAGGCGAAGGGTCTCTGGCAAAAGGGAACAAGGAGCAAATGAGATTTGGCTAAAGAAGCGCCATTTGGTAACTTGGGTCCTGTTGGATTTGGCTAAGGAAGAGCCATTTGGTAATCTGGGTCCTGTTGGATTTGGCTAAAGAAGCGCCATTTGGTAATCTGGGTCCTGTTGGATTTGGCTAAAGAAGCGCCATTTGGTAATCTGGGTCCTGTTGGATTTGGCTAAAGAAGCGCCATTTGGTAATCTGGGTCCTGTTGAGGCGAAAGCGAAATGAAAAGCGTACGCTTCGTCGAACGGCTGGTCATTCCGCGTCGATTTTCAAAATTCTGTCTGCATATTAATTTGCTTGTAGTGTGCCACTAAGAGCCACCTTGGAAGGCAGCTGGCGACAACGGGCATGTGGCCCATCTGCACTGCTTTACTGTGTGAGGGAAGGCCCGCGGCTCTGAGGCCCTCCACAAATCTTTCATTCTCGGCCCGGCCTCCATCTGGATCTGGGTTATCAGATACAAACAAAAGGAGACTAGGGTGGCTTGGGTAAGCCCACCCTCTCCCTGTCCCTCCACCTCAGGGACTGACTTTTTTTTGGTTTTTTGCTTTTTGTGGTACTGAGAACTGAACCCAGGGGCATTCTACAAGCGAGCTACACCCCATCCCTATTTACTTTTAGTTCGTAACAGGGTCTCAGTGAGTCACTGAGAGTCTCACTAAGTTGCTGAGACTAAGCTTGAACCCGAGATCCTCCTGTCTGAAACTCCCAAGTGCTGAGATTGCAGGCGTGTGCTTCTGCACCTGGCGGGGGTAGTCTTTTATGACCATATCTTTGGTGAGGCAGCCTGGCTGGTCCCTGAGTCTTCCATCATTGTCTCTGAAAGGCACATTGAACATCATAGATGCGGACGGAGGTGGTACTGAGAGAGGCCAGGGTCCTAGCATGGATTGGGACTTTTCACATTAATTCTCACAGACATATTTTCCTCCTTCCGTAAGTTGCACCTTTCTAGGGTGCAAACTTGAGGTGTTGGGGGGCCCCTGTACTGAGCAAAGGGAGTGCAAAGAGAGATGGTGACCTTGGAAGTGGCAGGGCCCGAGGGCAGGGAGGTAGGGGTGGGACAAGGTTGTAGGCAGATGTGAGAAAAGATGGCATCTCGAGTCTGTGATCCCATTTACAGGACGGGCACCTGTGAAGGAAACCAAGACTACAGAAATAGCTGTGGTGCCGTGGACATCCCAGGAGGGACGCGACTGGGCTAGACTTGCCTCCGGCAGAAGATAAGGACCCGCCAATCACGCACAAAGAGGCAGTTGACGGTGCCCTGTGATCACGCGCGCTTACCAAGGGGACGCACACACACATGCAAATATTTATTTGGAACCGTTTCTAAATGTGCATAAAGGACAAGAATTTAAATTACCCACAGACGTGAATGGAAATGCGATCAAGTCCCCTAGGAAAGGGGACTCTTGCCCCGATGGGTTCTTGTCAAAATACACATGGCCTCTTCTTCATGGTTTAATTGGGCGGGCTAATCTCCCCTCTGCCATAGAATATTGGCAGGGGTTGCTTATTTTCCTAAAAGCCCTAAATTCAAATATGTACGTTTGTGTTTGCCTGTAATTAGCATGATGTATCTATTCAGAATAACTACAACATCCCTTCCTGGTAATGAAAAGTGATTAATTACCAATTACAGCAAGTATCCAATTTCGTGCGGTTCACCACTGGGCTGTCCCGCTGAATTGCCGGCTCTCTAATTGCAGGCATTAAAAGTTCCAGGTAATTATTGTTGAAAGATCAGTCATATTAAAAATATTGGTTGCAGCTATTATTACATTTGCTCTAAATGCAACCAAGACTTAAATTTATGCCTGAGCTTCCAGCCATTTTGCCAGCTATTTCTGTGACTGGTTCGGAACAACTGGTTTTATTTTCCCTTGCTCAGAGACTATTACAACAAGTCTATTAACAGCTCTGGGCTCCCCATTTTGTAAAGCTTTCATTAAGTGAAACAAGCTTAAAAAAATCACTAGTAGGTGCCTTTAGCAAAGTAGGGAGGTAATTATCTCATTTACAGATAACTACGTGCATTTCATTTTTCAAAGCACAAAGAGAAAACTAGCTCTAAATGACACTTTTTTCATGCTCATTAAATCCACCAGAGAAATATCAAATTAGGAGTTTTCAGTACAAATGCCACCATGAACTCTGACAGCAGCAGCTATCCACAGCAGGGACATTTGAGGGAAATGTCCTCGCACCCAGTACAGAAATCAAGGAAGAGGCCTGGGAGCTAGGGAAGGGTGTCAGAGTTGTTTAACTTCAGTCCCCTAGACATCAGAACCTCTAGATGACTGGTATCTCTGTGAGCATGCCAGGCCCAGGCTAGACTAGAGGGTCCAAGTGATTTGGGCAACCCAGGGGGCGGCCACCAAGGAGGCTAACTGCAGCTCAGACACAGATCTGTAGGGACCTCAAAGGACCAGCCAAGGGGAATCAGAGAGACTGCTAAACGCCTTTTAGCAACAGAAAGACAAGTGGAGCTCCACAGAGAGAGAGAATCCAGAATCCACACAGGACTGGCCCCTTCGGCTGGGTCTTGAAGGAAAGAGGTCATGGCTACAAAAAGGGGATTTCAGGAGAGGGCACTCCCAAAAGAGTTAATACTCTTGCAGACAAAAGACATTTGGGGCTTCATGGTAGTCTTAGAAAGTGTCCATTTCACTAAATTTGGGACTGTTTTAGAAAACCTGTCAGCATAACTAAATAAACAGTGGCATATATCAACAATGGGATTTAGCCATAAGAAAGTCAAATGCTTAAAGAATTAATTTTAAAACAGGAGAGAGACAGGCATGGTGGCACATGCCTGTAATCCTAGTTTTTGGGAGGCTGAGACAGGAGGATCATAGGTTTAAGGCCAGTATTAGCAACTTAGCAACACCCGGTTTCAAAATTAAAAGAGCTGGGAGTATAGCTCAGAGGTAGAATGCCCCTAAATTCAATCCTCAGTACATAAAAAAAAAAAGTAGGAGACAAAGTTGTACAGATTTTCTCAAGTGTAAATCACAGAAATGCACAGAAAGCAGAAAATATACCAAATATGGCAGAGGTTGGCTTTAAATTAAGGGATGAGATTTCTCTTCTTCACACCTCTCTGTAGTTTCTAAGTTTTCAACAATGAACTTTCTGACCAGAAAAACAAAAGAAAAAAAAAAAAAAAGTCTACATAATAAGCAAATCCTTAGCCTAGGCCAAGAATCCAGAGAAACACAAAAAATATACGTAAAGGAGTCCCGGTGTTATCAAATTTACTCAGGAAAGCAGGCTGGAATCTGAAAGCAAATTATTAATCTGCAAACAGGTTGTATGAGTTACCTACTGAGATTCTCTAATCAAACACTATGAATGTCTCTTATGGGGGTTAATGTGCTGCCCAGCCCTGCCTGCCCCGCCTTCCTTTTTATTCTTATTTTTATTTTGTTTTGGTACTGAGGACTAAACCCAGGGCATGCTACCTCCAAGCTACACTCCCAGCCCTTTTTTTAAATTTTTATTTATTTATTTATTTATTTATTTATTTATTTTGCGGTACTGGGGATAGAACCCAGGGGCACTGTACCTCCAAGCTACACCCTAGCCTTATTTTTTAGTCTTTTTATTTTTTCTGAAACAGGGTCTCACTGAGTTGCAAAGGGCCTCGCTAAGAAGCTGAGGTTGTCCACAAACCGCGATCCTCTGGTCTCAGTCTCCCTAATGCTGGGATTACAAGCATGCACTACCTCGCCCAGCGATTTCTTATTTTGAAACAAGGTCTTGCTAAATTACCCAGGCTGAGCCAGGCGTGGTGGCGCACGCTTGTAATCCCCACGCTTGGGAGGCTGAGACAGGAGGATCACACAGGTTCGAAGCCAGCCTCAGCTACTTAGTGAGTGAGGCGCTCAGCAACTTAGTGAGACCCTGTTTCCAAATAAAAATATAAAATAGGTCTGGGAGTATAGCCCGGAGGTAGAAAGCCTCGGGGTTCCACCCCCAGTACCACCAAATAAAACAAAATTACCCAGGCTGGCTTCAAACCTGCACTTCTCCTGCCTCCGCTTCCTAAATTCTGGGATTACAGGCATGCACCACCACGCCCAGCTCCTTGCCACCGTTCAAATTTCAGTCCCACAGGCCCGTCCATGTAGTGACCTCTGAAGGTGCCATTTTGATACCCCCTGTCATGGTCATGGGCAATGGTTCACTTGGAACGATGTGGTGTTCTGGGATGAGGACATCCCTCCCAGCAGGCCCCTGAGGCTCTGGCTGCCACCCTGAGGACCCTGGAGGCAGGGCTGCGTTAGGCATGCCGAAGCCTCCAGATGAAGGGATGAATGGTGTGGTACTATGCATTAATTTTGGGCCACCTTCATTGTGTAAGTGGTTTTCCTTTTAACGTGCTGTATACAGCAGGCAGGCCTGCTGCGAGGAAAATCAGGGCTATAAAACCCGGTTGATTGATGTGACCCATCACCAGTTTTAGGGTCTGTTGCACAAACTATTTTGACAGTTGAGGCTCATAAATTAACGAGCGAGTCCAGGTTGACACCATGAAGAAGATGTCGCGCCCCTTCGATCTAACCGCCGGGGGATTGCTCAGAACTCGGGGTGCAGAAGGCTGCCTCCCTACTTTTTTGTTCCTGCTTTGCTGCAAGATAAATATCAGAAACTAAGCACCCCAGGCACTCAATAATAAAAACCTTTTAGAGAGGAGAGACTTGCACTAGTTAAAAGAAACCTGCCCCATTTTTCTAAGGGTAGAAATGGAAGCGAGGTTTCCCAATGGCAGACATCGAGCCCTTTTATTGAGACTCAAAAGTGCAGTGGGAAAAGAAGAGAAAAAGGAGGAGGAAGAAAGACGAGAGAGACAAGAAAGGGAGGGAGGGGAGGGAAGAAGAGCAGCAGGACGAGGAGTTCAAGATGGAGCAGAAACCTTATGCCTGTGCAAGGTGCCCCGTCCTTTCCAAGGTGTTAGCAGAATTAGTAGGAAAACCCAAGGCTCTGGATCCTCGCTGTGCTCTCAGAGGACCGCAGAGCACTGTGGTCGTGGAGTGTTTCAGTCTCTAAAGAAACTCAGAGATGAGCGGGAGACTGAATCCTAAAAGGATCACAGATATGCAGATGTCACAGAACACAGCTCCCCAAATGGACTTTTCACTCACATCCCAAAGTTGTAAAAGAACAAGCAATGCCTTAAGAGACGGCCATTCCCAGAGGGGGACGAGAGGTAGAACTGGCTAGAAACAGAGTCACAAGTTAAATCTGAACTCCCATTTCATAATGGAGTAAAATGCACTCCTGCCCCCCCCCTTTTTATGAAAGTAATTCCTGGGGGAAAAAATCAAGTGAATTGAATTACCAGGTACAAATGGCACCCTTCAGCTGAGCAGGCATCACCCCATATTTCAGTCCGAGCAACTTTTAAATTACTTGGAGAATTCATAGAATGTTTTTCAGTTTGACAGCTGTCGAGCCAAAAGCATGCTGGCTGGCGTGTAGAAAGTAAGCCCTCTGAAGATTTATTTTTTTTAATGGATTGGAAATTAAAAGGGCTTCAAAATACCCTGTAGAGACCCAGCCGAGGGAATCGGGCTGTGTTACAAGGGGACTTTTCCTTACAAGTGCTGAGAATCGGGGCTGAAAGAACAGGTCAGGGGCACTTGGATTGTGTCTACGCGAAACCAAAACAAGTGTTTGAAAAGTGAAAGGTGCAATCGACTCGGTAGGTTATTTTGTCTACGTGACACCAAAATACCAGGTTCCTCAGATGTCTTCAAAGAAAAGAATCAGAAAGGACCAGAGAGAAACTGGAGCAGAAGAGAAAATCAAGGCGCTGAGCAGGGGAAGGAGGACCTCCTCGGGGGCCCAGGATCAATCAAGGGATAGAACAGGGTCGGACTGTGGTACCAGCAATCTCATTCAGAGTGGCTCTCCAAACTGGCAGGCAGGGACTCCAGGTCTGGCGGTTTCGTGGAGGGTGAAGTGCTACTGTTTTGCCAGATTTAGCAAATAAAAATTCAGGATAGCCTGTGACATTTTAATTCACATAGACAGTGAATGGTTTTTAGTATAAGTATATCCTCGATAGCATTTGGGATCTACTTATTCTAAAAAATTAACTGTTGAGCTGGATGTGGTGGCGCAAGCTTATAATCCCAGTGCTTGGGAGGCTGAGACAGGAGAATCGCACAGGTTCGAAGCCAGCCTCAGCTACTTAGTGAGACCCTGTTTCCAAATAAAGTATAAAATAGGTCTGGGAGTATAGCCCGGAGGTAGAAAGCCCCTGGGTTCCACCCCCAGTACCACCAAAAAAAAAAAAATTTAAATTATCTGTTGGATATATGTATTCAAATTTAACTGGGCATCCCTTATTTTAGGTGGCAACACTCTGAGGGGTGTTTCTTGGGGACAAGGTCAGAGTCTGGTGTGTCTCTCTACAACCAGAACTGTGCTGCAGACGCAGCTTCAAGCTTAAATGGAGACAACAAAGAGCCTGCTAAAGTAGCAGGATTCCTCAGTACTGAAAGGCATAGAGGAAGGAAGGAAGCCACTCTGTTGAGAAGTTACACGAGGCCCGTGCTTCCTGCAGAGTCATCTTCCAAATGCTCCTGTGGGATGGGCCCATTCTCTCCGCAGTTCGCAGAAGAGGACACTGAGCTCAGCAAGGTCCTTGTGGAGTGACGGGAAGCGGGCTGTTCCGAGAGCACCGCTCTTTCCACAAAGATGCTGAAAGCAGCAGCCTTTGCAGCGGCGCCCCCGTGGCAGACGCCATGCGAGCTGGACCCCAGCTACTCTTCCCAGCCACCCTGTAAAGTGGGTAGATTGTTTTCTGATGTAGAAACTGCACCGCAGAGCCGGCAGGACACTTGCTTTGGGTCACACAGCCAGCACTCACTCACCTGGCTGGCTGACAGGCCATCTCCCTGCTGTACAGCCCTGGTCACCAGACCTACTGCCTTACCTGCCTGGCATCTGTGGTTCAAACACTTGCCCTGCCCCCTCCAGTGTTCCAAGCAGAGGCCAAACAAAAGCATGCTCTCCAGGTCGACTTCTCTGGCCTGCAGGGCAGCTGGCCCCTCGCAAGCCTGGGCAGGTGTGGGAGAGCACCTGCAGGGTGGGGGATGGGCTGTGCTATGATGTCAAGCCCGGATGTCACGCACAGCGTCTCTCCACTCTGAAACGAAGACTCAGGTCTGCTACGGATTTTGACACAACTACTACAACCAAAAATTCCACTTGGTGGGCACTGCCTTTAATTGCTGTGCTTCTAGATCAAATAAACGACACCTCTCTTTATAGGTGTTGAGAGAAGGTGCCTCCTGCCCATGCTGTCCGTGAACCATTTACATCAAATGGTTTCTGCTTATTCCTAAGGATGCCTTTTGAAAGATCCCCCTCAGCACCAATGCTCCGAGGCCTCTGGAGTTCTCAGCAGCCCCATGCTTCAACACTGCCCCAGAGCCTACGTGTTGGGTGCTCTGCACAGACCCAGGACAGGGACAGGCTGGGCTGGAACAGGGGCTTAGGGAAAGGTGTACCTACAGGGGTGCAGTGAGGCTCCCAGTAAAGTCCCACTGCACCAGATGTGGTCCCCTCCCTTGGCTGCCAAAAGCTTGGGAGGGAAGAGTGGAACTCTAAAGTCAAATGGCTGTGTTCAGAGCCCAGCATCACCACCACAGGGGACTTGGGCAAGGTGTCATCTCTAAGCCTCTATTTTCATCTCTACAACAGAAATTGAGCACCCCATAAATATTAAGAAAAGCATTGATCAAGAAATACGGGGTGGTGCATGCTTGTAATCCCAGCATTTGGGAGGTTGAGACAGGAGGATCTGGGTTCACAACTTGCCCTTTGCAAGTCAGTGAGACCCCGCTTCAAAATAAAGAGTAAAAGCTGGGTGTTGTGGCGCCCACTTGTAATCCCAGCATTCAGGAGGCTGAGACAGGAGGATATGGGTTCTTGGACAGCCTCAGCTACTTAGTGAGGCCCTTTGCAACTCAGTGAGATCCGGTTTCAAAATAAAGAATAAAAATAGGGCAGGGGGTATAGCTTGGAGGTCAAATGTCCCTGAGTTCCATCCCCAGACCCGCAAAAATAAATAAATAAATAAATACTAAAAAAAAAAATAGGGCTGGGGGTGTAACTCAGAAGTAGAATCCCCCTGAGTCCATCCCCAGTATTACAGAAAAAAGAGAAATACATCCTATTTCTGAACTCTAAATTCTACTGTGCTGTGAACTAGAGTCACTATCCAGAGATGACAAAAGGAGGGTTGACAATGGCCACACTAGAAATGGTATACCCCTTAACCAGAAACACTGATTCCACAGTACTAAGGCTATAGTGTAAAAGAACATGATATATAAAAATAGTACCAAACAACCTTTGAGAAAAATTTCTTTCTATGATATGGGAAAATATACTCATTTCTGCATTAAAATTTGCCCTCCAGGAGGCTGTCAGATATTTTTGTTGTGTTCTGTTAATAAGTTTCTTACATTCAGTGGGGTGAAGGGGAGTCACTCCTGCCGGTCCAGGTGCGCCAGCTAAGGGACCTGAGACCTTCAGCCGACAGCTTCCGTCCTGCCCTGTGCTGAGCCTCTACTTTAGAGCAGAGTCGCCATGGTCTCCTCAATAACCCACCTGCTCCTGAGGCCCTGTTCCTCAAGGACAATGCACCCAGGTAAAGCTCAGAGCAATGCCACTGCAAAATTCCACAGAAATCAGAACAGCTGCTGCACCCAGGAGCCTGGCCCGCCTCGCCCCTCCTGGCCCGGAGGCCCAGCCTTTAGAGCCTTCTCTCCCTCTCCTCCGGCTCTCATTTGCCCTGTTTATGGAAACAGGACCTTTCACATGGCATCTGTGCAGGTGGCCAGTGGGTGCTGTAATAAATTTCCATAAGTGGGTGATTTTCAAGACTAGGAGCATCCTCTCCCAGTTCTGAAGGATGGAGGGCTAAAATCATTGTCATTGGACCACAGTCAGGGTGTCACCGGGGTTGAGATCCCCTCGGAGAATCCATCCCTTGCCTCTACTAGATTCTGTGGTGCAACCCTCCAATCTCTGCCTCCCCTTCCTCAGCCTCCTCTCCCCCACTGGGCCAAGTCTCCTTCCCACTTCCCTCTTATAAAGAAAAACACTTGTATCTGCATTTGGAGCCCACTGGATAACCTCCTCTCAAGACCCTTGATTCAATTTCATCTGGAAAGACCCTTCTTATTCATAAGCCCAAAACATACACAGGTTCCAGAGACAAGAGCCCAGTCATGGTGGGCTGCAGTGTTCCTCCTCAGGCCTCTGAGCTGGGGAAAGTGTTTCCTTCAGCTCTGCCCAGCAGCCTCTACCCTCCTCTGTCCCAGTCTTTTGTGCAAACCAAAGCTTTCCCAAGCAATCGTTTTGGGGTTGTGAGCATTCTGGCAGGTTCCCAAGCCAACCACCAATAGAAATCCACCACGTGGTCTACTGTCTTCCGACCCAGAATCTGCAGTAATGGCAACCCCATCCTCTAGATAAGAGGAATCCAGGAAATTTTTAGATATCAGAGAAAAAACATTGTCAAATACAAAGGGGCTGCCTCAGGGACCCTACCTAGCAAGCCCTGCCAAGAAGGCAGGGCTGTTTCACCTGTTATCTATTCTACAGATAATAAATGGATAAAGAAAAGAAATAAGGCAAGCGTGGTGGCACACACTTACAATTTCAGTACTTGGGAGCCTGAGAGGGGAGGATTGCAGGTTCATGGCCAACCTCAGCAACATAGTGAAGCCCTCTGCAGCTTAGTGAGACCCTGTTTCCAAATTTAAAAATAAAATAAAATACAGCTGAGAGTGGAGTTCAGAGGAAGAATGCCCTTTGGTTCAATGCACAGTACTAAAAAAAAAAAAAGGTAAGAAATAAATATAACAAAAATAATTTTATCTAGCCTGACTCGGTTGCCCCTGGATTGGGACGTGCGCCCAAAGGAATTTTTGAGAAGAAGAAGAAGGAATGCTTTCTGATGCCTTCAAGAGGGGCCTCAGAGAAAGCCTCTTCCCTCCTCTCCTGGCCACCCTCTAGGAAGGACTGCACCTCCAGAACACCTGCCCAACTTTGCCGTGACAAAAATTTCCAGAAAGAAGCATTTTCAGAACAAAGAGTGGGGTGGATGAGGAAATAGGGACAGAGTGATGACTTCTGGCCTTCCTGCCCAATTCCTCCCTTCCTGGGGTCTCGAGTCCCTTAGAGCCAGGCGCCCTCCCTCCCAAAGGTCCCAAAGTTCCAGCCTCGCTCCGCCACCCCTTGGAGAGACCCAGAAGCCAGGGGCACACTGGAGCCCAAGGAATGCAGCTGTGTTTCTGCACCTGCATTTGGAGCCAGCCCGCCCAGCCGGGCTTGTGAAGCCCTCGGCCCATCTGCAGGAGAACCCCACCCATGGGCTCCGGTTGGGGTTGCCCCCTACATGGGAAACAGATGGTACTGGGCAGGGGGATTGGATTGTAAAATAGCCACAAATCCAACTCAACCATTTTATTATTGCTATTATTATTATTTATTATTATTAGCCAAACCCAGGTGCATTGTTCACACTGGTCAAGTGGCATGTTGTCTTCCTTCATGCAGGTTAGGTGTGGGCATTTAAATTTGGCCCCCTTTCCTGCCCTACCAAGAGGCCCGAGGAGAGTCCCTGGCTTGGCCTGGGCCTGGCAGCAGATCCACAGTCCGCATGCTGGCAGCTCCCCGCCCCCTTCCCGCTCCGGCACCCCGTTCCTTCCCTGCCAGACAGCGACTACCCAGCACATAATTGCAAAGGAAAAGGGCCGCTTGTTTGCTGCCTCATCCGGGAATGATTAAAGGTAGAAGTTTTTCAGACATTAGTGACAGAAAGAGTCTAGTTAAAGCGGCTTTAAAAGGGGAGAGACGTATAAAGAGATGGTACTCAACGCCACTATTAAAAGCATCATGCTTGTTAAAACCGGTAAAAAGGCTGGGATCGGCGAGGGAAGGCAGCTTCCTCTCCAATTACCGAGAGGGGCACACACCTTGACGGTGTCTTTGAATTGTGGCCGCCAGCCCCGGCCCCTCCCTCACTGGCACCCCCTCCCCACGCCATTCATCCTTGCATTAGGGAGGGGGGGGCGGGTGACAGCGCCCCCAAGTTCACTCTCGCTTGTTCCAGGCGACCCATTTAGAGCTGAATGACTATGTTCTGAGACGCGCAAAATGACATCCTCCACCTCTTCATGAAGCCACTTGGTTTTGTCTTTTTTTTTTTTTTTTTTTTGTATCCAGGAGAAATAATTGATAAGCCGAACGCACGGCCTGTCCACCTTAAAGGAGGGCGCCTCCCTCCTCGCCACCCGGTTAAAATTCCTCCTCCTCTCCCCACCTCCCCCATCCATTTTGCTCCGTACTGTTTAAACAATACTTCATCAACTGCAGCCTGGAGCAAATGAGAAAGCTCAGTAGAGTAAATAAAAAGTCAAAAAAAAAATCACCGGCTGGAGGGTAAGTACTTTTATTCCTGTATTTCATTGCCTGGGGAATTACTATTCCATTGCCCGGTCCAGGAGGGAGGGAGGCTGAGGAGGGCGGTGTTATTCACAAAATGGATTGCTTCTCTCCTTTTTCACTCCTCTGGCTCTCGAGAGCCCACTGATTACAACCAAGTGTGGCCATCCATTCCGTCTTATTGACAAAGGTCCTTAATTACCGCGGCAGCAGTAATACCTGCTATTAAATTCGGCTAAACAGAGGCCGCAAATTAGCTGCGGATCTCAGGCACCTTTTGTGTGTAATTACGGGAGTGGGATTGACGGGAGGCCGGATAACTGACCCCAGCCGGAGTAGCACAGAAACCTTTGTTTATCACCTGCGGTGGGGGCCAAAATGTGAAATTAAAAGCTCTCCATCAGCCGAAGGCCTCCGGAAGGCCCAGGGGAAGAAAAGGGAAGGGAGGGGGGAAAAAAAGGCAAGAGGCCGGAGCAAACCGTACTTACTGGTATTTATAAGCATGTTGCCGCTCGACCGCAATTTACACTGACAGCTGATTAACCGAAAGCGCTACTAATTCTTTAGGTAAGTAATGCAAAAGTCTGGAATGGCAAAAATTTCAGCCACATTTTAAGGTATATTCTATATTTCACGGAGGCCTTTAACCTGCATTTAAGAGCCTGTTTAATGCAATTGCGGACCATAAACACCTGTCACGTAGGGTCTGAACTTTTCACATGGCTCCTTCTGGAGACCCTGGATTAATAAGAACCATGCCCAGCCCAGGAGCTCTCATCTGCAGCTGCCCAATTTAGAAATCCAATCCTGACGCCTACTTGGTGTTTCATTGAAGGAAATTACTGTGGAGGGAATTTCATTTAAATACAGTCAACTTTCCTTCCCATTAAGGTAGAGGTAGGTTAGCCACCCTGAGCTTGCAGGGAACAATGAGTGGTCAGAATACAATAACTTAACCCAAAAGACTTAACATCAAAATAGTTAAATTGTATTAAGGTTTTAATCATTCTGAATAGAGGCTATTAAAATTCTTGGGGTTCCTGTCACTGTAGATCATGGGCCCTGGGCCCTGGACAGCCCTTCTAGCCTTGACTGTGAGCAATGGTCAGTTCTCAGGCTCTGGGTGCCTCTTGGAAGCCAAGTGCCCCACGACCAGCCTACTGTGTAACTAGTTGTCTTCTCACTAGCCTTCCATACAGCTTGCTGGAGCCCAGTACAAAATCTGCATCTGCCACTCATGAAGTGACAGGAATATCTATTTAGGCGATGTCATTTGGCCCCAGGCCCACTGTACCCAGGTAAGGGAGAACTTGAGGCCCAAGGCAATGAATGCCTCATCTTCTCCCAGGCCCAAACACCACATCCTCTGGGAAGCCTTTCTAACTCAGGCAAATATAAGTTCTCTCCCTCACAGCTTGGAAGAGGGTACACCTCTGAAATCATCTCATTATATTATAAAGTAATTGTATGACATTCTTCTCATTACACACCATGTTCCACAGAGGTCAAGACAGAGTTGTCGTAATATTTAGTTTTCTAATTCCTGGCATATTGTCGATGTTCAGTAAAGATGGATGGATGGATGGATGATGGATGAATGGATGAATGGATGAACTGATAGAGGGATGAATAGTAGACAGGTGGCTTTTACATGGATGGACAGTAGACTGATGAGTTGATGGAAAGACAGATAGATGATTGGTTATATGAGTAAGTGGTTGAGTGGGCAGATGGACTGAGAGAAATGGACCAACAGAGAGATGGGCAGGTCACATTGCAGCAAAGCCCAAGACTTGACTTCATCCCTCTCTTGTCCCAGACTGTGTTATCTATTCTGCACACAGAGCTCAGCTCCCCTCTTCCCTTAGGCTGGTGACCTTACATTGCCCACTGTGTTCACACAGATACCAGAATCCTTCCCAGAGCTTCCCCCAATTATTTTTTTCCATCGTGATAATGGACGAGTGCAGTGATGATTCATTCAACAGACTCGGCAGCTTCTCTGATAGGAACAGTGCTCCTTCTGGAGTACTGTGCGGTTCCAGTCTCTGCTGTCTGATACTTTAGGAAACTAGCCCAGCCTTCATGGCAGAGCTATGGCAGGCCAGAAAGGGGCTGACACCAGGGAGAAAGCTCACTCCTGTCCTCACACGGCCAGATGGGGCCCTGTGAGATTCTCTGGCCCAACTCCCAGCAGGCAAGAGACACCCAATTAGAATACGCTGTTGGGGCCGGCATGGTGGCACATGCCTGTAATCCCCGCGCTTGGGAGGCGGAGACAGGAGGATCGCGCTGGTTCCAAGCCAGCCGTGCTGACTTAAGAGACCCTGTTTCCAAATTTAAAAATATAAAAATAGGTCTGGGAGTGTAGCCCAGAGAGAGAAGGGCTCCCAGGAACCTCAGTACCACCACCAAAAAAAAAAAAAAAAAACCCTGTTGGACCTGGAGAACATTGTGTTAAGCAAGATTTGCCAGTCACAGAAAGTGAAGGGTTCTATGTCTTCTTTCATTTATGGAAGGTAGGGAGTAACCGGGATACGAGAGGGGCTTTAGGTCATAGAGGAGAAACTCCAGTGGAGTAATTGAGTGTGCCTAGGAGAGGCTCGACAGGAAGATCAGCAAAGGAAACACATCTACAGATGTTATGTACCCATGTGAACTATCAGTGCCAATCTCAATATCATCTACAAGGAGGGGGAAGGAGCGGGGAGGGAGCCGGGATGGGGGACTCACCAAGTACTGTGTACATGTGTGTCCCTATGATGTGAAACTATAAGGCACCAATTAAAATATGTTAAAAATTAAAAATAAAACACTGTCTGAATTTATTTTTACTCATTCTTGTTGTCATCAATCTCCTTTTATCAGACAAAATTATCCCTCAGATGTGTACGCCAGGCGGAATTTGGAAAACGTCTATCATTGAGCATGGCCAACACTAAGAGATGGAGCGATGGAAAGCTTGCTCCGGGAGCCAGAGCAGCGAGTCCTGAGAGGTGGGCAGGCATTTGCTGGGCAGGGTTACTGTCAGGCTTATCCGGATGAACAGAACCGACAGAATAAATAGAAAGGGACTCATTCCAGAGGTCCCATAATCTACCACTTGCAAATTAGAGACCCAGGAAAGCCAGTGGTGTAGTTCAGTCTGGGTCCAAAGGCCTGAGAGCCAGGAAGTGGATGGTATGAACCCCCACCTGAGGAGAAAAGAAGACAGTGTTTCTCTACCATCGGGCAGAAGAGCCAAGTTCTCCGTTTCTCTACCTTGTGTTATAGTCATGCTCTCAATGGATTAGAAGAGGCTAACCTACAGTGGGGGGGGGGCCATCTGGTTCGCTGAGCCCAACTCAAATGCTAATCTTATCCAGAAAGACCCTCACAGACACACCCAGAGATTAATGTTTTGCCAGATATCTGGGCAACCAGTACCCAATCAAGTTTACACATGAACTTAATGATCATAAAAAAGAGGGGAAGAAAAATCCAATCCCAGCAGAAGGTCAGACCAAGCTGGAAAAGCTCAGCAAAGCTCAGCAAGTCCATACAAATGGAAGATAAAGTCCCGGAGTCATCACAGGGTAGAGTTCAAGACCAGCAGACCAGGAGTCCTAGCACAGCGGTCGTTGGTCTGTCCTTGGTCCCCATGCGTCCCCGCATGTCAAGAGCTAATTGTGTGGTCTCTTAGAAGAAGGGGCTCACGGGCTCAGAGAGGAGCTGCAAAGCTCTGAGGACTGAGAGAGCAGGAGCGGAGAGTCGAGCTGCCACGTGGGGTGGCAGGAGAGGGGGAGGAGACGGCCATTAGCCCCGGGGAGAGGCCCGGGCAGGCTGGGACGAGGTGCTCCAAAGGACTTAAAGCAGGAGAGTAATCCAGATGTCACAGCAAACACCTTTGATCCCAACATGTAGGAGGTTGAGACAGGAGGATCGCAGGTTCAAAGACAGCCTCAACAACAGAGTGAGACTCTGAGCAGTCTAGCGAGACCCTGTTTCAAAACAACAAAATAAAAAGGGCTGGGGGTGTAGCTGGGAGGTAGGATGCCCCTGGTTCAACCCCCAGTGCCACAAGAAAGTAGGAAAGAAAGGAATAAAGGGAGAGAGGGAGCAAGGGGAAGAGGACGAAAAGGAAGCAAGCAAGGAGACAGGCCTCCATTTAGAAAGCTTAAGACTTTCCATCTTGGCCTGTTCATTTGAGATGTTATTAAAAAATAGAATAAATCAAAGAAAGACTAATTACAAGTTCCCCAAGCTAGAGAATATTTCCAAGAACCCTACCTCAAAAGCTAGGTTTAAGAGTTCCACGCCTAACAGGGCAGGCACTGTTACTTGCCATAGCAGCCCAAATAACAGCAAAGCCAGCGCTCTCTTTATACACAGAGTCCTGAGCAAGCCGCCGGTCATCAGCATGCAAGGATCATTTATTTGAACCTGAGCAAACCTCAGCGTCATATCCCATTCTGCACCATTTGGGCCGATGCCAGTCTAAAGGGATTTCTGGCACAAACCCACAGCCAACAGAAACCCACATTTAGAAATATCTGCCATCTTAGAAGAGAAAAACAAAGGCCCACCCCTTTGAGGGGGGAAAGGTCAACTCTAGGTCTTAGAAATTATCAGAGGGCACTGATGACATTGTTAAAAGGACAACGAGAAATGTGAAAGGGAATTGAACAGTATTGACGAAAGGATTGTCCTAATTATCCCGTTAGGGATAATCCTGGGTTCTGTTCTCTTTGTGATCCATTCTTCCCTGCAGCCTATCTCATACAGTTTGTTTTGTGGTGTTTTGGGTGTTGGAGGCTTGAAATGAGGCCAAAAAGATAATTTAATAATGGACTTCAGGCCTACACTGCAGAAACCTGTATGCCCAGAACCCTGGACACCCCACCTCCAGGACAGAGACAGCCCTTCCAAAACAGAAATACCTCATTTGGATAATACTTACAAACTCAATTTTGGATAAAGATGAAATGTTCATTTCCACACTCCAGGAGAACTTCCGCAAAGGAAACTTTTGCATAGCAAATAACCAATCCCCATCCCCCTTCTATTTCTCCCTTTTGATATAAGCATTGTGAATCTGGATCACACTTCTTCCAGCAACAAGGAGGCTTAAGATTCTGAAGAACTCCCTCCTACTTGTTATACACAGAAATGACGGATAAAATGTAACCTCCCCACAAAAAATACAACATACAGATGAACTATACAGAAAGAAAATCTCCAGATGCCACAATTAAAGAAGGCACTCAAAACCGGGATGGCAAACAGGGACAAAGTTTGTTCAAAAGGGTATCCCATGTGCACACAGCCTCCACAGCTCAGACCCAAGGGCAGAATTCCCAGATGAGGACAGAGTCTAGGCCTTGTCCCACATCAAAAAGGAATCCCCCACTAAGGCAGCTTAACAGAGGAGCCCCCAATGGCTGTCCCCTAGACCAAAGTGTGGCTGGAATATTTTAGCCCCAGGAAGTAGCAAAGAAGTCATCTGATGAGGCTCAGGGGGGTGGAGGGAAAAAGACCCCCCACCCCCTAAGCAGTCAAAACCCCAAGCACTCAGAAGCGAGGGGCTCAGACTTACATAATCCACATGGTACAGAACCTAAAGACAAAACAATTCATGTTGTGACTGTCGTTGGAGATAAAGTGGTACAAAATACGCTGCTGCTGCTGCTGCTGCCGCTGCCGCCCACCGTGGAAAAACAGGGAGGCCCGTGCACTGCTGGGCAGGGTGAAAGTGGGACGACCCCTGTGGAGCAAAATCAGCCCCATCAAGCAAACTCATATCCCCTGAAGCCCTGAACCTGGCAATCCCATAGCTAAGAATCTATCACAAAGATCTGGCAAAAATGCAGAGCCATGCACTCACAAGGTATTGATTTCAGTGTTTGTGTGTGTGTGTGTTAGTTACTGGGGATTGAACCTAGGAGCTCTACCTCTGAACTATACCCCTAGACCTATTTATTTTTATTTTGAAACAGAGTCTCACTAGGTTGATGAAAGTCTCAGTACTTGCTGAGGCTGTCCTCAAACCTGCAATCCTCTCAAGTACTGAGACTATAAGCGTGTCCCACCACACTTGGCTTCAGTATTGATTATAATAGCAAAGTGGGACAACAAATTCCAGCACTTAGGATAATATCGCAATGCCGTACCATGCATTTCAAAAAGCATGATGTCTTCTATCCAAGAAAAGGTATAATAATGAGTGTGTGTGTGTGTGTGTGTGTGTGTGTGTGTGTAGACGTGTGCATGCGCTTATACTTCCAAAAAGAAGTAATTGAAAGATAAACCAAAAACCAAATTAAAGTTATTATATATAAGAAGAGGGAAGAAACAAAAAAATAGAAGGGGAAAAGAGAAAAACAAGATTTCTGTAGATTTAGTTTAGAAACATAGACATTTTCCTCATGGTTAAAAAAATAATTTTTAAAAAATTCTAAAATTTGAAAATATACTGAAACAAATGGACATAACCATATGTCAAATTGGTGGTACAGACACACAAAGCAATTTAAAGTCAGCTGCTTCAAATTGCCTTCAGTACACAGTGTTATGTCTGTATATCCCCAGCAGGTATAGTCTAAGGACAAAGGGGCCTGAAAAGGACTCTTAAACTGTGTTCAGTAACTTATTTATCATGTAAACATTGATATTTTTACTTTACAGTCACTAGAATAATCTAGTAGAATCAAGCTGTTCATCATAGAAGAGATACCATGTTGAATCAAATAAGCAAAAATACTGATTCTAAGTTTACATTGAAAATAGAAGGATGACTTTGTTATTATTTCTCTTTGTCAAAAATTATACATCTCAACTTTCTTTACTAAAAAGCCTATTGGACCATGTCCGTCCACTGATAATGGGCACACCATATGCCCATGTTGTAGTCTCTAAATACCATGTCTGAGCCAGGCATAGTGGCGCACGCTTGTAATCTCTGTGCTTGGGAGGCTGAGACAGGAGAATCACACAGGTTCAAAGCCAATCTCAGCTACTTAGTGAGGCTCTCAGCAACTTAGTGAGACCCTGTTTCTAAATAAAATATTTAAAAAAATAGGTCTAGGAGTATATCCCAGAGGTAGAAAAGCCCCTGGGTTCCACCCCAGTACCACAATACATACATACATACATACATACATACATACATACATACCATGTCTATTTTGATTGGGGTTTTGAATGTCCCCTAAAAAGCTCATGTCCCCAGTGCAAGAAGGTTCAGGACTGGGTCATAGCCGGAGGACGTGGGTCCCTGGGAGTGTCTGTCCCGGCCACTTCCTGTCTCCACTTCCGGTTGCCAGTGTAGAGCGGTGTCCCTTCACCATGCTGGGCCACTGAGATTTGTCCCTTGGAGCCAACCACTATGGAGTAAAGTTTTGAAACCCTGGGCCAAATAAATCTTTCTTCCTCTAAGTTGTGCTTGTTAGGTTTTGTGGTCACAGTAACAAAAAAGCTGACTAAAACAATGTCCCAAAGGAGCCAGGTCTCAGAAGAAAATGGATGATTTCAGAGATGGGTTAAAAAATGCACAACATGCCGGGCGTGGTGGCGCACGCTTGTAATCCCCGCGCTTGGGAGGCAGAAACAGGAGGATCGCGCAGGTTCGAAGCCAGCCGCGCGCGCTGGTTTAGGAGACCCTGTTTCCAAAATGAAAATGTAAAAAATAGGTCTGGGAGTGTAGCCCGGAGGTAGAAGGGCTTCCAGGAACCCCAGTACCACCAAAAAAAAAAATGCACAACATTAATCTAGGATATCTTTTCATGCTAGAAAACAACGTAGTGATAAAAATTTACTGGTGCTATATGAAAAGATACAGGAATCAATGTGAGAATCACTTTTAAAAAGTTGATAAAACACATAAAAACATCTCTTGGGTTACCTTTGTACAACATAAGTAACATCAACTCACTACCTGGAAAATTGTAAATATAGATAAAATATTAGAAAAGCATTATTTTGTAACTCGTGATGAAATAATGGATCTAGGCAAGTATTGCCAATGAATGATAAAGGTCAGGTGAGAACACTCATGTTGATTGCAACAATATGTTAATTGTTGATTGTACTATAGCCACACTATTTACAACCAAAAGGTAGAAGAAACGCAAATGACCATCAATCAGTTAACAAAACTTGGCACATACATATAATGAATGTCATTTCACCTTAAAAAGTAAAGTCCTCTCATGAGCAGCCGTGTGAATAAACCTTGAAGGCATCATGCTAAGTGAAATAGGCCAGTCACGATTCCAGGACCGGTTCTGTATGATTTCACACAGATGAGGTACAGGAGCAGTCCAATTCATAGAGAAAGAAAGTGGCATGGTGGTTGCCAGAGGCCGGGAGCACAGGGGAGTGGGGAGTTGTTGTTCAATAGGCATAGTGTCCATTGGGGATTGTCTGTGTGCATTGCTATAACAAAATGCCTGAGAGAAGCCGGGAAGCCCAACATCAAGACACCAGGAGGTTCAGCTGTGTGGTGACGGCTGCTCTCCACTTCCAAAATGGGGTCTTGTTGCTGTGTGTTGCAGAAGGGAGGCATGTTGGGTCCTCCTGTGGTGGAAATAGAAGGGCAAGCAAGCCTCCTTGTGCAAAACCCCTTTTATAAGGGCTTTAATCCCACTCATGGGGCAGAGCCCTCAAGACCAAATTACCTCTTAAAAGCCCCATTACCCCTCAATACTGTCACACTGGCAACCCCTGAATTTTACAGAGAACAAACTAGAACCCTGGCAGGGAGGATGAGAAAGTTCTGGAGATGGATGATGGCGGTTGTTGCACTATAATGTGAATAAACTTAACACCACGAAACTATATACACTTAGAAAAGTTTAAAATGGTAATTTTATTATTTACCTTTATGTGTATGTAACAAAAACATAAGCATATTTTCCAATTTTTTTTTTTTTTGCGAATCTGGGGATGGAACTCAGGGGCATTCTACCTCTGAGCTACACCCCTGACCTATTTTTTATTCTTTATTTTGAAACAGGGTCTCACTGAGTTGCAAAGGACCTCACTAAGTAGCTGAGGCTCTCCATGAACCCTGATCCTCCTGTCTCAGCCTCTCAAATGCTGGGATTACAAGCATGCGCCACCACGCCCAGCTTCCACATTTAAAAAATATATATATTAAGTTGAAGTTTTTGCTTTATAATGAGGCATTCAGCTGAAATCACCTGGACCCTAGTCAATTTGTAAAAATGAGATCCAGACATTTCTGTGCTCCTGATATGGTACAATCACTACCTAGCCACATCTCCAAAGTTTTAGCACCTGAGTTTTAAAGAGGTTCCATCCTCCCCCATCCCATCCCCTCTGATTGGTCACCTTAATTGCTTCGCTATAGGGCCCTTTCTATAACTTGACCTCCTCCTGTTACCCCTTTCCTCCTAGCTTTTGCTAATTAGGGGAAGCTTCTGGTTTTTATTTTCTGTGATATTTCTCTGTGCATGCTGTATTGCAAGTTCCGAGCCCACCCTTGATGGCCCAACTGGAGGACTCTGATCCCGACCTCGCTGGCTGCAGCACCAGCTTTGTCTTATGGGAGGCCCCGATTCTGGCCTTGCTGGCCCCCGCACCAGCCTAACCCCTTGGCTGGCTCTGATCCCAGCCTCAGAGGCCCTAGCACCAGCCTTACCCCTCGGCAGGCTCCAATCCAAGCCTCAGAGGCCCCAGCACTGACCTTGCTTCATGGCAGGCTCTGATCCCAGCCTCGTTGGCCCCGGCACCGGCCTAACCCCTTGGCAGGCTCCGATCCCAGCCTCAGAGGCCCCAGCACTGGCCTTGCCTCATGGTAGGCTCTGATCCTGACCTTGCTATCCCTGGCACTGGCCTAACCCCTTGGCAGGCTCCGATCCCAGCCTCAGAGGCCCCAGCACTGGCCTTGCCTCATGGTAGGCTCTGATCCTGACCTTGCTATCCCTGGCACTGGCCTAACCCCTTGGCAGGCTCCGATCCCAGCCTCAGAGGCCCCAGCACCAGCCTTACCCCTCGGCAGGCTCCAATCCAAGCCTCGGAGGCCCCAGCACTGGCCTTGCCTCATGGCAGGCTCTGATCCCAGCCTCATTGGCCCCGGCACCAGCCTAACTCCTTGGCAGGCTCCAATCCCAGCCTCAGAGGCCTCAGTAGCGGCCTTGCCTCATGGTAGGCTCTGATCCCGACCTTGCTCTCCCTGGCACTGGCCAAACCCCTCGGCAGGTTCTGATCCCGGCCTCGCTGGCCCTGGCCCCGGCCTAACCCCTTGGCAGGCTCCATCCCAGCCTCGGAGGCCTCAGTAGCAGTCTTGCCTCACGGCAGGCTCTGATCCCAACCTCGCTGGCCCTGGCACAGACCTAACCCCTCGGCAGGCTCCAATCCCGGCCTCGCTATCCTGGCACCAGCCTAAACCATCGGCAGGCTCCAATCCAGGCCTCGGAGGCCCCAGCACTGGCCTTGCCTCACGGCAGTCTCCAATCCCAGCCTCGCTGGCCCCAGCACCGGCCTTGCCTCACGGCAGGCTCCAATCCCAGCCTTGCTAGCCCCGGCACCAGCCTAACCCCTTGGCAGGCTCCAATCCTGGCCTCAGAGGCCTCAGTAGCGATCTTGCCTCATGGCAGGCTCCGATCCCAACCTCGCTGGCCCCGGCACCGACCTAATCCCTCAGCAAGCTCGATCCTGGCCTCGTAGGCCCCAGAACCGGCCTTGCCTCACAGCAGGCTCTGATCCCAGCCACACTGGCCCCGGCACCGGCCTATCCCCTCAGCAGGCTCCGATCCCAGCCTCAGAGGCCCCAGCACCGGCCTTGCCTCACGGCAAGCTTCGATCCCAGCCTCGCTGTCCCTGGCACCAGCCTAACCCATCAGCAGGCTCCGATCCTGGCCTCAGAGGCCCCAGCACCGGCCTTGCCTCATGGCAGGCTCCAATCCCAGCATTGCTGACCCTGGCACCAGCCTAACCCCTCAGCAGGCTCCAATCCCGGCCTCGGAGGCCCCAGCACCAGCCTTGCCTCACGGCAGGTGACAATCCCAGCCTCACTGGTCCCTGGCACCAGCCTAACCCATCAGCAGGCTCCAGTCCCGGCTTCGGAGGCCTCAGTAGTGGCCTTGCCTCATGGCAGACTCCAATCCTGGCCTCACTGGCCCCGGCACCAGCCTTACCCCTCTGTAGGCTCCAATCCAGGCCTTAGAGGCCCCAGCACCGGCCTTGCCTCACAGCAGGCTCTGATCCCTGCGTCGCTGGCCCCGGCACTGGCCTAACCCCTTGTCAGGCTCAGATCCTGGCCTCGCTGTCCCAGACACTGGCCTCACCCCTCGGCAGGCTCCAACCTGAGCACCCTCTTCACCCAGCAGGTTGTCCCATGTTTCTGAGGGTGCGTGTTGGTAGCATTCTGCCTCCGGGGTTATTTCTTCAAAAGTTCCAGGTGTAATGCACCAGATCTCTGACTCCCCTGAGTGTTGGCCGCTGCCATTGCCACTGCCTCCACCATTTCAAATCTTTCCCAAGCTCTTTTTCTACTCTGCATGTTGTCCAGTGTTCCTAACCATGCGTGATGGTAATATTCGACGTTTGGGGTAATTTCTCCAGAAGATAAGATTGGTAGGATCAGATTTCTGCCTCTCCCGAATACAAGTCTCCACCGCCATCACGGCGACCATTTCCAACACCACCTTCCTCCTAGGTCTCCGCTAAACTCTCTCCTTACAGGTGACATCCAGGATTCTTAAGGATGTAGAGAAGAAATAGTACTCCTTCGCGGGGAATTTTTCCAAAAGTTCCAGTTCAGTTGGATAAGTTTTGTCTGCATCTCCAGTAACCTGGCAGGCCCCGTTTTTTCTGGGGACAGAGCGTGCCCCGCGCGACCCCCGCCCAGGGCCCAGGGCCTTGCGACCCAGGCCCTGGTTTTTCCAGGGGTCCGGCGTGCCCCACGCGACCTGGGCCCCGGTTTTTCCGGGGGTCCGGTGTGCCCCGTGCAACCCCCGCCCGGGGCCCCCACATTGTTTTTTTCAAAATATAAATGGCCGTTTTAAATGAAGTGTGGAGCCGGGCATGGTGGCGCACGCTTGTAATCCCCGCGCTTGGGAGGCAGAGACAAGAGGATCGCGCAGGTTCGAAGCCAGCCGCGCACGCTGGCTTAGGAGACCCTGTTTCCAAATAAAAAAGTATAAAAAATAGGTCTGGGAGTGTAGCCCGGAGGTAGAAGGGCTTCCAGGAACCCCAGTACCACCAAAAAAAAAAAAATGAAGTGTGGAGATAGAATATGCTTAAGAGAATATCAACTGTGGTATGTGAACCTGATTTGGCTACCATCTGTAAAAGAGATTTCTAAGACAGCTGGGTAAATATATACAGAAAGGTATGAGAATATTGTTATCCTTTTTTAATTTCTTTACTGTGATAATGGCATAATAATTTTATTAAAGGGAGAAAAGTCTTATTACCCACAGAATTTCTAGGTAGAATGATATGGTGTCTGGGACTCAGTATAAAATATTCTATCACCATAATAATAAGCGTAGTAATAACAATAGTAATAGCAGTAGTAATGAGGAGTAGACGAAATTGCATTACCAACATGTTAACTATGGCTGCTGGTTGATATGCAATGTTCTAATGCCTTCACATAGTTTAGAAAAAAGACAAAGAAATAGAAATTGGCATGTTAATATTGATACACATGTTAAAATGTTAAGGGTAGCCACTAAATAAGCAGAAGTAACACATATAACTTCCAAAGCCTGATTAATCCAATGTAAGGCAGTTAGAAAAAGCATCAGTCAAACGTAGTGGTGCACACTTGTAATCCCAGCATTTGGGAGGCTGAGACAGGAGGATCACGGTTTGAGGACAGCCTCAGCTACTACTTAGGCCCTTTGCAACTAAGTGAGACCCTATTTCAAAATAAAGAATTAAAAACTAGGGCTGGAGGTGTAACTTGTAAGTAGAATGTCCCTGGGTTCCATTCCCAGTACTGCAAAAAAAAAAAAAGAGAAAAAGAGAAAGCATCAGAAATAAACCCAGTATTTTAGTTCACTTTTCTGTTGCTGTGAGCAATCAAACATAGAACATACCAAACCCTGGCGTGAACACAGAGCAGAAGAACTTATTTGATTCACGGTTTCAGAGGTCTGGTCCACAGTTGGCTGGCCCCAAGGCAGACGTCACATGGCACAGCATGGCGGAGGAGAGCTGAGCTCAACTCAGTGGCTACCAGAGGCCAAAAGAGAGACAGATAGGAAGCCACAGGTGTCATCCAGTCCTCAAGGTCATGCCCCCAGTGATTCTTCTCCTCCAGCCACACCTGACCTGCCTAAATTACCACACAGTAAATAATTTCATCCAAATTTCTAATCCTTCAGTGGTTTATCTGCTGATAAGCTTGGAGCCCTCATCCAGTAATTTCACCTCAGAATATTGCTGCACTGGGAATGTGCTTTAACACATGAGCCTTGGGGGGACAGTCAAGCCAAACCACAACACGCAGGCAAACCAGAATGTCAAATTAAGGAATTAGGAAAAGATTGTTCTGTATTTAAACTGTTATACACTAATCCGCTTGACTTTGAGCATGAAGCCTCTACTAGCCCAGCAGTCATTCACGAGGAGCTGAGCTAGTGCGTGCTCTGGAGGCTCTTCTTTGGCTTAGAGCTCTAAAATTATGGGTCAAGCAAGAACTGTGCCTATGTCAAAATCAGCATGTCGTGGTCAGTAGCTAGTGGGCCCCTACTGGCTGACAGCCCACAGCACCCAGTCAGACATGGCCACTTTCTTGTCAGGTGTTCTTGAGCACCAAAGCACTTACCCGGTTTGAGCGGCACTTAGGGCAACCACATGGTGACATCTTCCCATCACCACTTCACAGACAAGAATACTGACACATCACGTAGGAGAGTGTGTGCCCTATATGCAAAGCTCACTCGCATTTATCTCACTGAACTCAAAAATTAGGAATGGATATTAAAGCTGGGTGTGGTGGCAAATGCCTGTAATCCCAGTGCTTGGGAAGCTGAGACAGGAGAATTGCAGGTTCAAGGACAGCCTCAGCAATGTAGAAGACTCTCAGCAACCTAGCAAGACCCTGTTTTTAAAAAATGAAAATAAAAAAGGGCTGGGGGTGTACCCCGGAGGTAGAATGCCCCACCAAAATAAAAAAAGAGAAAGAGAATTGATATTGAAAAGCCCATTTCTGTCTGAAGAAACCCAAGTCTGAAGGCAAGAGCTTAACAATGAAAGAGAATGTTAAATGACAGGACTGCTGGAGTCTTGCAAACTGAAGCCACGTAAGCCTGCTAGGACAGGAATGGAGCTTTGCTGGTGCAAATTACAAAAATAACAGCCGTGTTGTATCAGGGGCCCTTTGAGTTTATAATATTAAGATCATAGCCAGGCGTGGTGGAACATGCTTGTAATCCCAGCATTTGGAAGGCTGAGACAGGAGGACCCAGGTTTGCGGACAGCCTCAGCTACTTAGTGAGGTCCTTTGCAACTCAATGAGACCCTGTTTCAAAATAAAGAATAAAAAATAGGGCTGGGCCAGGCATGGTGGCACACGCTTGTAATCCCCACACTCAGGAGGCGGAGTCAGGAGGATCGCTCAGGTTCGAAGCCAGCCTCTCTGGCTTAAGAGACCCTGTTTCCAAATAAAATATAAAACAGGTCTGGGAGTATAGCCTGAAGGTAGAAGGGTTCTATCCCCAGTATCAGCAAAATAAAAAAATAGGGGTGGGGGTGTAGCTCGGAGATAGAATGCCCCTGGATTCCATCTCCAATACCAATAATAATAATAATAATAATAATAATAATAATAATAATAATAATAATTTAAGATCACAGAATATACTATTGTTTCACAAGTTCTCACTTATCACATCCAGATAGGCAAACCTCAAAAGACCCAGGTATGTACCGGAAGTTTAAATAAATGGTTTGGTTCATTCTCCAAAAAATGGAGTAAAAATTCTGAAGAAGGCCGGGCGTGGTGGCGCACGCTTGTAATCCCCGCACTTGGGAGGCGGAGACAGGAGGATCGCGCAGGTTCGAAGCCAGCCGTGCTGGCGTAAGAGGCCCTGTTTCAAAAATATAAAATAGGTCTGGGAGTGTAGCCCGGAGGAAGGAGGGCTTCCAGGAACCCCAGTACCACCAAAAAAAAAAAAAAATTCTGAAGAAAACACGTAATTTTGGGCAACCATCTGCTTAAGAGATCACGGGTAAAATTCGTACATTGGTAAGGAGCGTGATCGGAGGCACTGAGGCCAGGAATTGTCTAGGACCTGGGGCTCACCCCAGGCAGACATTCCCATTTGCCTGAGAGCTGGAAGCTCCCAGCTCATTCACGTAAAGATGGTCCTGGGTGACTTCAAGCTGGTCACCCTACTGGCGGCCTGGAAATTAAATGCCAGACTTCTTAAAGTATTTGATGTGGGTACAACCCAAATGAAACTAAAACCCACTTCTACAAAATACGCTTAGCTGCTTCCACAGAGAGAATTCTGGGATAAATCATATTTTGAAAGTACAATGAAGAGATCACTCCTGTAATTGAGATCCCCCCCCCCTTGCTAAAACCATGGGTGCAAGTCCCCCCACGTCCCCGGGGTCTGTTTTTAATGGAGAACACTCCGGGCATTGAAGTCGAGCCTAATTTACCTACTTTCACTCTGCTTCCCTGATCTGGCCCATTATTAAGAGAAGAAAACAATCTTAGAGAATAACTGTCGACTTAAATCCCTGTAAGCATGGGTCTGTCCCATGAATTAAGGCCAAGCCCTAGCAAATGTGCTGAGTGAGGAAGAACAATTACCAAGTTCACGCTCCGGGTTCTGTTTACCCTGATGCTGTCCGGGAGAGTCATTTATTTCCTGCTGCCTTCCAAGTTTTATTAAGCTGTTCAGAAAAGTTTCAGCCATGCTTTATGGCTGTATGAACTGCCCGTGTATCCATTCCACAACTTGATTCATTCTGATTAAATTGTTCGACTGTTAATGAGTTTTAGATTGCAGTATGGAGAGGCAAAACAATTCAGAGCATTAAGGCAGTAAAATATCTTAATATTTCACAAGTTCTCGCTGAAAACATAAAACACAAGGCTCGTTTCTGAGAGGTGAGACTGTAATAATTACCCTCTGTAAAAAAAAAATGCGCTTGGCTGCCTGCACCTTCTCAGCCTTTACCTGCGTAGCCGCAGCGACACGCAGAGCGCCCGCTAGCACGTGGCCATCTCAGAAACAGCCACAGAAATTCTGATAGTTTTCCAGCCAATTTCAACAGATGAGATAACCATTTTGACATATTACTTTTAAAAATTTGGGGGGATTAGAAAAAACTAGGTTTTTACTCCCTCAGCTCACAGGCGAATGGTTTCCGCATAGATAAGGGACTGGAATGTCCCAGACACCTCGCCTGCCTCGCCTCGGGAGCTGACCTAGCCCCGCTCTTGGCCCCACCTCCTCCCTCCACAGCCCGATAGATTTTCAGTCTCTCCTCCATCTCTCAGCCTCAGCAGTGTTGGTTTGGGCAGTAACTGAGTAAAGATTCACTGGCCTCACCCCTTAAATATGTTTCCTTGGAACTGTCCTCTTATCCTGAGCTCTCTGTGAATACAAACACTTAACTCCCCAAATACTGGGGGTCCTGTGATGGCATTGGCCACGTGAACACTGGACTGGAGGGGAATTCAAGGGCTTCATCTATAATGTAGGAATGAAAACCCACTTTCAGCCTAAAGGCAAAGTACTCACACTGATGATTTCCTCTGTTCCTCCCAGCTCTGGAAGCTAGAACACACACAGCTTCATTTCAGATCAATTCTCCATCTGAGCACCTCTTCAACTGAGGAAAAGAAGAGCCGTCGCATCCGAGAGGCTGAGATGGGAGGATCATAGGGTCAAGGCCAGCCTCAGCAACTTAACAAGACCCTTGTTTCAAAATTGAAAAAGAAGAAATTAAAAGGGCTGGGGGTGTAGCATGGAGGTAGAATGACCCTGGGTTCAATCCCTGGTGCAAATAAAATGAAATAAAAAGTGGAAAATTAATAATAGGTATCTTAAATTTAAAAAGCCATTCATACTTGCTGGGCGTGGTGGCGCATGCTTGTAATCCCCGCGCTTGGGAGGCGGAGACAGGAGGATGGCGCAGGTTCGAAGCCAGCCGCGCTGGCGTAAGAGACCCTGTTTCAAAAATATAAAATAGGTCTGGGAGTGTAGCCCGGAGATAGAAGGGCTTCCAGGAACCCCAGTACCACCAAAAAAATAAAATAAAATAAAAAAATTTAAAAAAGCCATTCACACTTAACCATGAAAACCAAAGAAGTCTTTATGCACATTTCTTAAGAAAAAGGTGCAATATTTAGGAACCTACAAAAGTGTGCCCTATAATCGTAGAATATGAGGCTGGCAGGATGGATGACTCCATCATTCCGATGGGAAAACTGAGGCCAGCGAGATGAGATGGCTCACTGACAGCCAGGACAGACGAAGCGGGAGAGGAGGAGAACAACTGTGGACGCCAGAGCTCACCCCCAGGCCTGAGGCCCGAGCCCTGCGGCACCCGCTGCACCGTCCTGCCGCGGTCTGGGTGGGTCTATGTGTTCACGGCGCCTCTTCCCTTAGTGTATTGGGAGGCGGTGAAGCCGTTAAGAGGTGGGGCCTAGTGGGAGGTCTTTAGGTCACTGCAAACATGCCCTCCAAGGAGCCTGTGGGATATCTATCTGTCTATCTGTCTATCTGTCTGTCTCCTCTCCTCGCGCTCTCCCTCTCTCTCCAGCTTCCTGGCCGCGAGGAGAGCAGCTCTTCTACCTCACGTTCCCACCATCATGTGCTGCCCTGCCGCTGGCCTAAAAGCATCAGGACCAACTGATCACAGTCTGGAACCCCCAAGCTGTAAGCAGATATAAACCTTTTCTCTATAAGTTGATTATCTCAGGTATTGGTTATAGTGACAGAAAGCTGACTCACATAAGTCTCAGCTGACCACATGAGCATTAGTAGGAGCATTTTAACAAATGAGATATATTACTGGACTTTTCCCCTTTGGCCACAATCCTAGGAAACTGCAGAGCTGGGGCTAGAGCTCAGGTTTCCTGGCACTAAAGGCAATGCTTGCTCCTCTAATTCAGGTTGCCTTGTGGAGAGAAAACGGCATGTGAAGTTCTAAGAGGAGAGAGAAGCTGAGAGCATGTGCAGGAACAAGACATCTCTATGGATCCAGGCTTTGTTTGCACGAGTCTCATCCTTTGGGGCCAGGGAAACCCCAAATCTGTGTTTTGGCTTTCTTTTTTGCAGTACTGGGAATGGAACCCAGGGGCATTCTACCTTTGAGCTACACCTCCAGTCCTATTTTTTATTCTTCATTTGTAAACAGGGTCTCACTGAGCTGCAAATGACTTCACTAAGTAGTTGCTGAGGCTGTCCGCGAACCGCAATCCTCCTGTTTCAGCCTCCCAAATGCTGGGATTACAAGCGTGTGCCACGACGCCCGGCTTGTGTTTTTGCTTTCTTAAGAAATCCCCTCCCCATACCAAATGCAAGAAATACTGATTGTCATGAATTTCAGGCTCAGTTCATAGAGATCTGTTCTGCTTGAGGAATTAGGACTGGAAGCACAGTGAATTCACGCAGACCAGATTTATAATTGGTGCTCTGTGGCTGTGAAGAGCAGAACCACCAGAGGGTGACGCTACGGAACCACCGGCCAGGTGCCAAGACCCAAGCTGGGGTCTGAGCCATCTGGGGCCACCCACGTCTCTGTGCCCTCTGCTGCCCTGCGTATAATGCAACTGCATTTGGGCACCGGCCCTCTTTGAAACATCTTCATTGTTTCTAGAAAGGATCTCGAACACTTTCCAAAATTAAGCTAATTGCCACGTGCTCCACAAATGCATTAAATCACAACCTCTCGCAGTACCCTGCCCGCCCTGAAATCGCTAGACCTCTTGCCTCCGAGTCTGAGTCTGATGGACCCACGCTGGCCCGCGCTGCATGGCATACCACGTGGAACCACAGAATTTTTGGAAACCAGGCAAGTCAGTAGCCACGGTGCCCTCAGCTATGCCATGGGGGATGAGGCTTTGAAAGGGATACCTCAGTTAGGGAAAACATTAATAACAAAACAAACAAACCCACGGCCTATATATAATTGTAGATACTCACTGCATTATAAATAAACACTAAAATGGAAGAAGTAAAATGTTTATGGGAGTCATTCCCTTCCTGGAGTGTTTGCCTGCTCCTAGAAGTCTGCCCCCTCCCTTATTTTGGTAAAATACAAGATATCTCAACAGCCACATAAACACCATATTGTCTACTAGTTACTATAGCAACTACTATCCATGTAATCTCCCCACGCCTAAATTAAAGCTACCTAGGGTAGCGTTAACTTGTTTCTCTCACACATATTACTTTTTTGATGGTGTTTTTCTTTAATGTGAATTCTGTCTCTTAAATTGTAGGCAGACTACTGTACCGATCTGCCTCACTTGGAGAGCCTCTTCTCTTTGCCTGACTTTGTTTCCCTTATTACTCATAGGTACTCATCAGAGAACGGACATACTTTCTTGAGGGCACCTAAGTCCCCTGAGAGCGGAGGAGGGGCAGGACGGAAAAGCAAATTTTCCATCTGAAAAGAACATACGCGTCCGCTGGGCGCTGGACTTCACGGCTCTTGAACTCAACGATTCTTTTGTGCCTCTTCATCCTGCGCGTCGCAAAAGGCATCACCTGAAAACAGGCGCGACGGGAGGAGGCTCTGAGATGCACCCAAGAAAGCGGCGCCACAGTTAGCCCTTTCCTGGCGTTTGGCGTTCTCCCTCAGTCCTACACAATAAACACGTCGAGTGCTTCGGTCTGTGTGACTGTAAGCAATGTGGTGAATTCAGGTCCCTGAAAGGCTAGCAATGGACAAATGAATTCATTGTTGAGAAAGTTCTGGACGAGCCAGGAGCCAGGGATTATTACTTCCCCTATATAAGGTCGCTGTCCCTGTCTGCCCCAGGGTAGAGCTGGAAGAGGAAAATTGCCATGAAGCAGCCACTAACTGCATCTGCTCCTGTCAAATAGCACGTGTCAAAGGAAAGATTTTACTCTACTCTGCTTCTCTTAAAGAACTCAAATTTCTCCAAAATATACAAGGTTCACATCAGGAGCAGGCGGCTATAACTACCCGATGAGTTTTGACTGATTAAATATCCACCTGGAACACAACCAGGGAGCATCTGGAAGGAAGAACCTCCAGAATCACTGTCCAACCTGGGAATCCTCAGGGCGCAGGTGGGAGTCTCCAAACCCCGCTCGCAGGACTCCCCAGGGCTCTGGTTCCGGGCATGGGGATCTATCTCTCACATCTTCATTAGTGTCCCCAATACACTTCCAGGGTCCTTAATTCAAGTACAGCATTTCATTAAATCAGATCTTTTTTGCAAGTCCTCCCCCACCCTTTGCACAGCTTTATCTAAACCTCAGTGTGTCTGTACCAGCTACCCGCCACAGCGCAGGGGCTCCGGAACAGTCCAAGCGTGCCTCCGGACTGCAGCGAGGACTTCTATTTGCCGCTTTAATCCTCCAGACTGCACCTTTCCCATTTGGTCCTTCCCATCATCCGGGACCAATCCGTCAAGCGTTTTAGACAGCCCAGCCAATCTCCAATTGCTGAGGACTGCCACAAGCACCCCGACTGTTAATAAGATTTTCATTTGGAAAGATGCCTGGGCATCCATGTTTTCTATCATATACAAATACTAAGATTTAATAGCTGCAGGTTTTGTTTAATGTTAACGTCAACTCTTTAAAAAGGGGGGAAAAAAGGAAGGTTCTCAAATACCTGGCCCAACAGTGAAATACCCCACTGACAGCTATTTGCAAGGGTAATGTTGTGGAAAACAACATCCATCTTGGAAACAGTTTCATTACCCCCATCTAGCTGACCTCTCCGCATAATGTTGTCAAATGTGACGGGCATCAGATTATTGGGAATATGGAGATCAATAAATATGCAACACCGGCACTTAGAATGCTCCTGGCACCAGAGTCATACAAATGCCATCTAACATGGCCCAGAGTCGCCGTCATCTGTCACGCCGGCTAGTAAATAGACAAGCTTAAGGGGGAGGCGATCCGTAATGGCAAAATACATGGGTGAAGATGAATTAGGGAGTGTGCAGGTTCTGATGCATGAGGGTTCCAAACGAGCGACACCAGGCGAACGCTCTGGAGCTGCAGCCTGCCTTCTTCAGGGAGTCGATGTGAATTCTGGCCACTCAGTCAAAAGCTACTCAGTGGGACTGCTTCTGTGTCTGCAGCAGAGGGAGGCATGTCTTCGAGTACCCCAAGTGCCTTTCTGCTCAACGCGAGAGAGCCAGAGAACACAGCCCCCTCCACGTGGTGCCTGCATGCGTCAAGCACACACAGTGTCTTTCCACACCGATAGCTGCACAGGGCCGAATCATGCCCTCCCCGTCCGACCACTGCATGAGCCCGCAAGTGACCCCACCTGTGGGCCTACGAGCACGCCGTCTATAGATCTACTAAAGGAGACATCGGCACAAGCTTGTGCTACTCAAACTGCCCAGAAAACCAGACGTGTGTGTGTGTGTGTGTGTGTGTGTGTGTGTGTGTAAAGATTGAACCCATGGGCATTCTACCTCTAGGCTACACCCCCAGCCCTTTTTTTTATTTTTTTATTTTGAAACAGGAGCTCAGTAAGTCACTGCTTCCTTGTGTACTGCTGGCCTTGAACCTGCAATCCTCCGGTCTCAGCCTCCCAAGTCCCGGGCTTATAGGCATGCGCCACCTCGCCCAGCCAGTCAGACCTTTGAGAGACACTTCTTTTTTTTTTTTTTTTTTTTTCCTTTGGTGGTACTGGGGTTCCTGGAAACCCTTCTACCTATGGGCTACACTCCCAGACACCTATTTTTATATATTTTTTATTTAGAAACAGGGTCTCTTAAGCCAGCAAGGCTGGCTTCGAACCTGCGCGATCCTCCTGTCTCCGCCTCCCAAGCACAGGGATTATAAGCGTGCGCCACCACGCCCGGCAAGAGCCACTTCTGAAGGTAACTTCTGCATCAGGCCAGCCCTTCCTTGATGCTGGGTACCGCCTGCCGGGTCTACCATATGTGGGACACCAGGGCCCACTCTTTGCGCCCCACTCCCTGAAGCTGCCAGCCCCTGCTCAACCCACAACAGCTCTATCAGATCCCCCAGAACAGGTGCCGCTATCTGGCTGACCCATTTTTATAAACCCCCTTTTCCTTCTAAAAACTGCTTGAATTCAGCCATGTCTAGTTTTTGGCTAAAAGAACCTAAAGCAAATTTAATTTTCTGAAACAGAAAGCACAGTGGATTGCAAAGCTGTGTTCATGCGTAGGTCCTCAGACAGACACCCTGCGCTAGAACAAACGTGTTCCTCCATCCCAATTAATGCCGATGACCAACGATGACCGGCATGCTTCCGCGCCCTCTATGTTTTAAGAAATGTCATTCATCTCTATGGAAAAGAGAACAAACAAGAGGCATAAAGGTATTTTTGAAGTATACTGTTATGAGGTACTTGGCTAGTAATTTTCAGCCTAGGTACACACCATACCTTTTAGCACGGCTATTTATCTCTCAGAGAGAATGCTGCCGTACTTAGGATAAAGGCTCTGTTGGACCTCTTCATCAATAGCAAACCTTTAAGCACAGCACATCTCATAAATAGGAGTTCCACTAACACAGACTTCAAAAGGATAGAACTTGATAATTCAAAAATAGAGCTATATTAAGTGTTCCAGCAGTCCATCCATAAAAGCCGTTGTATATTCCAAACGCCAGAGTCCTCTGAGCAACATGACAGGTCTATTAGAATAATAGCAGGGGAAAGCATAATTACAAGTAATCATTGGCTGGAAAGGAGCTAGTTGTTTTTGTAGAGCAAAATGCCGCGCTGAGCCTGCGGAAAATGTAGCTGGAGCAGCAGCGGCGAGGGCAGATAACCATCGAAAATGACCACGGCGCAAACCCTGCACTATTTATTTCTATTTATTAAGAACTCTTTGTATACCTTAATGTTTTCCTGGTGAAATCATCTTAATTTGAGCCCACATTTTCTTTGGACAAGATTATTACGTAATTGCTACTTACCAGCCGCTATTTTCTATACATTTGTTGGTCAAACAGTTAGGGTGTCTGTCTTTTTCAGCCTGTCAGAGATCATTCCGCCAAGCAGGGGCTCTTGGTTGACTCCATGGAGGCATGTTGTATAGACAGAGGTGCCAACGGGATGAAGAAAGGTTGGCTAAGCATGCGCTGTTTAATCCATAGATTAATGGCTCTAGCTCTCAAGGATGGGGTGTTTCCTCATCAGGGGAGGGGAGCAAAGGATGGGGTGTTGCTGGGCTGTTTTCCTATGGATTGGACTGAATCAGAAACCAGAAGAACCATTTATCCGGTGGCTTTTGTTTATCCTCCTCTTTAATTAGATGAATTCCCTGCCCTGGCCATGCACTTAAAAGCTTCCAAAATGTGGGGAGAATAAAAGACCATCTGAGTGTTATCAACAAGCCCAGGAAGGAATCAGGGCAGGGATCACCAGCTCCACTCTTCAGAAGTGCAAATAGAGGCTCAGGAGTTAAAGGAACTACCAAGATGTCACACAGTTGATGTGTGGGTGAGACCTGAACGCTTCTTCCTGGAAGCCTGTCATCCTGCCCTGAGAAAGTGCTTGCTGAGTACCCGATTCTCTATCTCTCTTGTTTTCTGGGAGGCCCCTGTGAAAATAAAAGCTACATGCGTGTGCTAGCATGCAGAGGCCAAAGTGGTCTCCACACACTACAAAGGGCCCATCTGCAGGCTTTTAAGGCAGGCTTCTCGGCCCCTGGACTCCAGGGGGAACGTGTGAGGACCCATGCCCAACATGGAGGACAGCACACTCTGATTCAGAGACAGGATTATGTCAGACTCACCTGTGCCTCGACATCACCCACACGCGTACCTAACAGTTACTGATTCATAAACAGGGTACTGGGAGTGGAGGGCGGATGGGGGAGAGACCGACAAAAATCAGAATTTTAGCCCAGAGATGAGAAAAATAGACATTTGCTGGCACAGCCTTGTTCTGGTAGGTGGCAGTGGTGGTGAACTCAAGGAGCCAGGGAAATACAGAGAGAGCCTCAGAACTCCAGCTCCTCCCCCAAATTCTGCCATCTCCACCTGGGTCCTTGACTTAACCTCACCAAGCCTGGGCTCTCAGCTGGAAAACAGGAGTAACAAAACTTCCTGGCTCAAAGAGTTGCTGTAAAAGTAGACTATTCGTGTGCCACATGGAGGGATGACGGAGTGGCCTCTTATCTGAAACGTCATAGGAAGCCGGAAGAGGGAGCTTGGCTCACGGGCTCACCGCTTCAGGGAAGGCTCCCTGGAGGTGGTAGAGGCCCAGCCAGAACATGGGGGCGCCATTGGGCAGTTCTCTAAAAGATCAACACCCCAGGTGTGATCATTGTAAGCTGGAAACTCAGTGGGCCTCATACCACTTATTCATGTTTAATAAAACGATGCTAGAAGGCCCTGTTGGAGCTCTGTTTGTAGGAAAGTCTGCTCCCCACAGAGACCCTTGGCAATGCTGTGCAAGTTGAGAGTTAAAAACCTTTGGGAGCCAGGTGTGGTGGCTCACTCCTGTAATCCCAGCTCTTAGGAGGCTGAGACAGGAGGCTCGCAGGTTCAAAACCAGCCTCAGCAACTTAGTGAAGCTCTTAGCAACTTACCGAGACCTGTCATCAAATAAAAAATAAAATAGGGCTGGGGGATATAGCCTAGAGGTAGAAGCCTCCTGGGTTCCATCCCCAGTACCACACAAACACACACACACACACACACACACACACCCCTTTGGGGTTTCAACAGTATATCAGTGTTATTTATAAATTTGTAATATACATTTCCACTCCTTCTCCTGGCTCAAATTCAAAATTAATTTGTTTTTTAAGCCCGGCATGGTGGTGCACGCTTGTAATCACAGCATTTGGGAAGCTGAGACCAGAGGATCACGGTTTTGCGAACAGCCCCAGCTACTTAGCAAGGCCCTTCGCAACTCAGTGAGACTCTGTTCAAAAATTAAAAAGACTAAAAAAATAGAGCTGGGGGTGTAGCTCAAAGGGACAATGCCCCTGGGTTCCATCCTGAGTACTGCCAAAAAAAAATTAATTTGGTTTTCAGATACTGATTCCAGCATGCCATCGAAGCGAGGTTAGAAGCCTTTTCCGCTGCAGTGCCTAGGGGAGAGGCCACTGGGTGTTCAGCCTCTCAGGAGTTGGTGGGGTAAGGCGCTCATACCGCCCAGCAGGACCGTATCCTCCAGGCCACGGGGATAAGACCTCATTGCCATGACGATGGAGCCGGGATGAAGATGGCGCTGGAGACCGTGATGTAGCCACAAAAAAAGGACGAGAAGGGTAGACAAAGAGTGCTGGTCCGCCTGATACCGCCTGTGCCTCGGGAACACCAGACCTGAATAAAGTAGAACCACATGATGGGCTGACTCGGAGGCCTGACACCCGAGACAGGCCAGTTCCTTTGGCTTCTTCCAAATAAGGGGGTCGAGCCAGACTAGCTGAGCAGCCCTGGAAAATGTCAAAGGGTTTTACCCTAGAGAAGATCACGGACACCAGCAGGACCCCCTTCAGCCACATCCTGGGCTCGGAAGCGATACAAACAAGTTAGCCCAAGTAAGCAGAAATCAGTGGCACTATGAATCCCATCACTCCCGTTTGGGGACCTGTGTCCTTCCTGCTCGCCGCCTGGTGCACGTCCTCGCCCTCCCCTGCGTGGCCCCACCCCCAGGTTTGTCTGAAATCCTCCTACAGAAAGCCTCATTACACAGTGACATGTTATAATCCCAGCCAATGCTTCCAGAAAAAGTTTCAATGTCCATTACATTAGCTAGCCTTAAAATTGAATACAAATCCATTTTAATCAATATGTTGTAATAAATAGATATTAAGGCACCGTGGCACTAATGTACAGGTAGACTAATTAAGCGCCAACGTTTGCAGCACTCCCATGCCTCAATTTTCTCTACAAAATCCTTATTGAACCACTGCTTTAAAAAAAAAATAATTGCATTTGCAATTAGAAACACTGAAGTTACATTATCGATTTTCTGCTAAAAACCTTTTTAGTAAACAAGCACAAACTACATTCATTAAATGTAAGTGCTTGGAGCTATGGTGTGAAATTCAATTCAGCCATTATCATGAATTACACTGATTATTGCTGTAATTATTTTCTCTTGGATACAACTGCATTTCTGTCCCTTGCTAGTTCTGTTGGACATATAACCATGTTCATTTTATAGCTAATAATACTCAACTGTAGTCCCAGCAATTACTATCACTTATACAAATCATTAAGTTAAGCTACGGGTACCTAGTAAGATTCAAAAAAATTAAGTAAAACATCCTTTTTTACCTTTGAAATAACTAATAGCATAGCAGAACAAGGAAAATTACAGATGTTAACTGATTTACACTGCAAGCTTTAATCACCTCTACTTGACTTGTCAGAAATTTCTGTTGTCCTGAACCACACATTTTGAGAAGAAATCCAACAGATATCTCCCCCCCCCTGCAGAAATGAGCAGTCGGTCGGCGGGATTACACATCTGCAGCATTCTCTGGGAGGAAAATAACCATGATCATTTGGTATGTTACAAAAGAATGATTTTATGCTTTAATCAGAGCAAATCACGGCCTTATATTTTATGTGTGTGTTTGTTTAGGAATCTCATTAACTAAACACATTTTAGGAGAGAAATCTCCACTTTACTTTTCCTTGCAGAAGCAACTACATATTTATACAATTCTTTTAGTGAATCCTCTAGGGAAAACATATTTTCTAAGGAAATCTCCTTTTCTCCCCTGGGGTAAGAGCACTGCATGGGGTGTTAGGAGCAACTGAGCAATATCCCTCCACGTGGATGTGGTCTCTGGGGCATCCCATGGAGAACCAGAGACCAGCCACAGTGAGACCTGGGGGCGGAGAGGATGGGGAGGAAAGAGGGAGGAGGAAGTGGGGAGGGGGACTGAAATTGGGAGGAAGAAATGGAAGCAGTATTTTTTTTTTTTTTTTTTTGCAGTACTGAGGATGGAACCCAGGAGCATTCTACCTCCAAGCTACACTCCCCGGCCCTATTTTTTAATCTTTTTTTAATTAATTAATTAATTAATTTAGTGGTACTGGGAGTAGAACCCAGGGGCTTTCTACCTTCTATACTCCCAGACCTATTTTGTGTTTTATTTGGAAACAGGGTCTCACTGAGTTACAAAGGGCCTCACTAAGTGGTAGCTGAGGCTGTCCTCAAACCATGATCCTCCGGTCTCAGACTCCCAAATGCTGAGATTACAAGCATGAGCCACCATGCCCAGCTAGTATTTTTAATTTTACATGTTTATATTTTGCCACAAATGGGTTTGCAGACCCCAGACCCTGAACTGGGCACAGATCCCCCACCTGCTGGTCAGAGAGGCCCATCTCATGTGCCCAGGCCACGTAACAGAGCCAGACACGGGGCAGACCTCACTCACAAAAAGTAGAATCACCGCCTCCCTAGTAAAGCGAGCCTCCCGGGCCTCCTTGCTAAGCACCTTCTCAGCCTTCTCTCTCCACAGCATCCCTCGCTGTCTCATTACTGCCCTCTCCGTGGGCACTGAAGGGCCCAACTCTGCATGGGGTGTAAACAGAGACCTCATCCCCGGCAGAAAAATAGGGTCTTCTTAGGGAACTGGGGAATCCTTCACCACTTCCTCATGCTCTACACATTTTACCTTTTGTTTGTTTGTTTTTTTAAGGTAGACAAGAGGGGCAAGTGACACAGAAATCCATAAACACTTTTAACAAGTAAGGAAGCGTCTGGGGAGTAGGGACAGCATGGAGTGGGAGCCAGAGCTAAGGCTCAGCACCATCGGTCCTACGAGTTGCCAGAAGCCAGCACAGTTTTGGCGCAGAGCTTCCTAGAGGCCAAAGCAAAATGAAAACACAATCCTAGAGGCATAAGACTCACGGACTCTAGAACACTGCGAAAACTTGAAAATAAGAAGAATACTTTTAGCTTGAAAAGAAAAATGTAAACAAAGTCTGCTAAATGCCAGGATTCAGAAGCCAAGAGTCGAAGGCTTCTTTTCTAGATATCAGATTTTGCTTCTTTCCTAGATTTTGCTCTTTTTTAAAGTAATATACACTTCTGGTGACTATCAGTTGGAACTCTGATGGCGTTTTCACCATAAGGAAGATTAAAAATAATAGAATAGTGTAGTCAGCACATCGTAAATGCTGAGCAGCTGGAAGAGAGGATGTGCTCACTGTGTTGATCCACATTTATTCTCAATTGGCTGGTGTGTGTCATCATTTTGGAGTCATTAGAATTTCTCCAAAGCAGCTAAATTAATTTTCTGGCCATTTGGGGCCATTTAAAGTACTAATTGGTAGCATGCATTCAGTATGAGGTCACACTTTGCTATTCCAAAGAATAATTTTAAAGAATCCTTTTATTTTTAAAGGGATAGTTCATGTTCCTCCTGCAATCTGGGAAATTATCTGCAATAGTTGCATATAGTTTTGAAATGTCAGGATTCTCGGCCTCTTCCTTGTATGTATTTTACATGAGTGGGCACCTTGTTTTTCTTCCCAAAGCAATTTATAGTAATGATACAGGTACATCAAAGGCACTGGTAAAAAAAAAAAAAAAAATGGAGACAGCCTCTCTAAAGCAAGCAGCAGTGCCGACTCTTGCCCTATACCCCCAGAGGAGGAAATGTTCTTTAAATACTAACAATTTGATTCCATCCTGTTGTCTTTGGGGCTCCGGGTCCTTCCTGGGGGAATCACATTAAAGAATTCAATGGGCAGTCTTGAAAATTCAGAAAAGGGAAAATTAAATTCCTAGAGATAGTCAAGAATATCTTATTCATAAAGAGCTTTTTCCGCAGGAGCCTAGAAACATGTAATACAACCTTCAAAGTAAAGATGGTTTGTGGCATTAGTTCTGCTTAGCTGACCATGAATACTAATTGCAGGAAGAATTAACTGTGCCCAATACCTGGGGGTGGAAGCACACAAAAGTAGCCGGGGAAGGCGCACAATGAGTAAGGTAGAACCGAGCATCCACACCCCTGCTCAACTCAACATGATCCGCCACGAAAACCCAAACTACAATGAAGTCAGTATCCGCCTCTCCCCGCAGAGGTCAGCAGAAAGAAGAGGGGCAGTTGCCCCGAGGTTGCGTCTGGGGCAATAAAAACGATACATGCTTTTCTCTTCTTCAATTCTGGTTTTTGTAACCTCCCTTTTTCTCTATCCCAATTACTGCAATTCCTTTAGAGGGTCAGGAACTTTATGACCACTGCTCAAGTATCCAATGCTCCATATTTTCTCTGCATGAGGTAACTTGGTGGGTGGAAAGAAGGTTTGGGAGTAAGGATGAGAATTTCTGCTCTGCCGTTTTCTAGCTGTGTAAGCTTAACTAAGTCACTACGTCTCTCTGGGTCTCAGTTTACTTATCTGTAAAATGGAAACAAGGCCCAGATCATAGAACTCTGAAGATAAAACGAGGCCATTAGGGAAGCCCCTTGGGAGAGAAAGCTGTGCCCCCCATACGCTGCCTGTGTTGTGCACTGAGTGGGAGGGGGGATCAGCATATATAGACCAGTTCCCAAGAGCTGATTATGATCAGGAATTCTGCAAGCCAAAATTGCTAAACACAACCATTATCAAAAATTAACTTGCTGAAGCTCAGAAGCAGAGCACTTTCTTGGCATATGTGAAGCCCTGGTGTCTGTCCCCAGCATTACACACACACACACACACACACACACACACACACACACACTTATAAGTTATATTAAGAATAAGGGTAGCCAGGCATGGTGGAGCACACTTGTAATCCCCGCACTTGGGAGGCGGAGACAAGAGGATCGCACAGGTTTCAAGCCAGCCTCACTGGCTTAGGAGACCCTGTTTCCAAATTAAAAAAAAAAAAAAATATATATATATATATATATATATATATATATATATATATATATAATAGGTCTGGGGGTGTAGCCCGGAGGTAGAAGGGTTTCCAGGAACCCCAGTACCACCAAAATAAATAAATAAATAGCAGCAACTACTCAGAACTCAGACCTCCTGGCTACGCTGCTGCAGCCTATTCGTGTCTGTGCCCCTGAGGTTTTCTGCGGCATTTCATTAGTACCTGTGCTCTTGAGACACTGACAGCCACGGGTGTAAAGGGGAAGCACTGTCACCGAGTCTCACCGCCCTCCTCTTCCCCACTCTGCCTTCCTGTTGGCAGCTGCGAATCAGTGTTTGCCA
Organism: Muscardinus avellanarius; assembly: GCF_963383645.1. Lineage (NCBI taxonomy): Eukaryota > Metazoa > Chordata > Mammalia > Rodentia > Gliridae > Muscardinus > Muscardinus avellanarius. The sequence continues at coordinate 154,162,875 of NC_137789.1, read as the reverse complement.
GTTTTCATGGTGGAAATATTGACACCAGGGAAATTGGCCAACACTCCAAATTCGGGCTTTCCTTGCACCATAGATCCAGCCAACTGTTCCACATTTACTAGAACACCAGCAGAGAGGACCTTCAGGCAGGGGTGATAAATGGGGCAGCTGCCTTATAGAGAACAGAGACCCACAGGAGGCGTGGAAGGTGCACAGCAGGGTCCCCTAACCAGGGGCCAGTCGTCTGCAGAGCTCTCCCTGTTCTGCTCCAGGTTCCAGCAGAACACCCCGCCACGTCCTTACAGTGAATTCCTTTGTTAGGCTTAAAGGAGCTCAAGGTGGACCCAGCGTTAGCCAATGAACAAGACACAAAATCAATGAGAACACTGCATTCCCTCTTCGGGGTCATTTTAATCTATTCCTAGCTACGCATAATAACGAAGCCCTAATCACCGGTTGGCCGATGCTGGCATTTTTTTTAAATGCCTGTATAACACGCCATGTATCCTGGAGATACGCCTGCTATTTCTTCCCCGTGCCTCACCACCTCTTCGCTTTGTGGGCAGCGCTTGGTACTGCTCAGACTGACATTTATGGAACTCCTCCAGGCAGCGCGTTAATTACCGTGACACCACACCAATGATCCAATTAGGCCTTAACTGTTTACTTAAGAGAAAGCTCTGTTCATCAAAGAAAGGCTGGAGGCTGCCGGGAACCAGAGCATCGGCCCGAGCAGGTGACCCACAAACGAGCTCCGCATGCTCGGTGGGCTCCGAGTCAACTTAGTCTCCCAAGAAAATCCCAGTACTCAATTTGCAATGTTTTCCTTCGACAAGTGCAACTCCACCTGCTGGCTCGTCTCCCCTCTGCTCCTTCTCCTCGCCCCAACTGCCTCCATGCTTCCCTTCGCTAAGTTTGTGCTCCTCTTAGTAACGGTTGCTGGCAGGGTGCGGTCCGAATCTCTTCGAAACTGCTGGTTTCCAGAATATTGAGATGGCGGGCGCTCCCTAAGTGGAAAAGAGATGCTAATCACAGAACTGCTAAGCAGGCGTGGTGGCGCACACTTGTAGTCAACCCTAGTACTTGGGAGGCTGAACAGGAGGGTGGCAGGTTCGAGGACAGCCTCAGCAATTTAGTGAGGCTCTCAGCAACCTAAACAGTGAGACCATTTCCAAATAAGAAATGAAATCAGTCTGGAGCTGGGCGTGGTGGCGCATGCTTGTAATCCCCACGCTTGGGAGGCTGAGACAGGAGGATCGCACAGGTTTGAAGCCAGCTTCGGCTACTTAGTGAGGCTCTCAGCAACTTAGTGAGACCCTATTTCTATAAATTATAAAATAGGGTGTAGCCCAGAGGTAGAAAGCCCCTGGGTTCCACCCCAAGTACCACACAAAAATTTTAAAAAAATCGCCGGGCTTGGGAGGCGGAGACCGGAGGATAGCGCAGGTTCGAAGCCAGCTGTGCTGGCTTAGGAGACCCTGTTTTCAAATAAAAAATATATTTAAAAAAAAACAGGTCTGGGAGTGTAGCCCGGACATAGAAGGGCTTCCAGGAACCCCAGTACCACCAAAAAAAAAAAAAAAAAAAAAAATCAGTCTGGAGTGGAGGTGTAGCTCAGAGGTCAAATGCCTCTGGGTTCAATTCACAGTACCACAAAAAAAAAAAAAAAAAAAACCACAGATGCGCCATCCTTCATACATAGACCTCCCCAAGTGTGATGGCGCAGTGTCAACATAGAGAGGTGAACTCAAATACAAATAATACCTGAAGTACATGTGGCAATTTAAAAATTTAGCCCCAGCTCTAACACACGCCACAGGCTCCTCCTAGGGGCTCCTACCTCTAAAGCAGGCAGAGGGGGGCGCCCAGCAGACTGCCCAAGGTGTGTCCCCACAGTCAGACTCAAGTTTCGCTTTCTATCAAATTAAAATCCTAAATGTATTCAAACTCCACTTGCGCACATTCCTGAGTCAGGATGTGAGAAAGCTATTTGACCTGCCATCTGATCTATTCAACAATCTGAAAACAGCTCCACCAGCAAGCAGGTTGTACACAAAGATTATATACACAAATATACATGACGATCTGTCTCTCAAGAGTCATCTGGTGAGCACAGTTAAAGCCCCGATTCTAGGGCTCCCCTTTCCCCTCGAGGCTGATTATTACTCAACACGATCAGCCTTCCTCGCTACACTTTAGCATAAAGGATTTTTATGACGGGGGTCAACAAACTGTAGCCACCGGCCAAATCCGACCTGACAGCTGGTTGTGTGTGGCCTTTGAGTTCGGACTGTTTTTTACACTTTTAAAAGGTTTTTTTAAAAAATCAAAAGAAGACACCAGGTGCACTGCTGCATTCCAGTAATGTTCTGGCGCTTGGGAGGGTAAGACAGGAGGATCACAGGTTCCAGGCCAGCCTCAGAAACTTAGTGAGACCCTGCTTCAAAATAAAAAAGGGGGAATGAGAGTATATCTAGAATGCAGCGTGCCTCTGGGTTCAATCCCCAGTATTGTGGGAGTGATACAAAAAAGTATTTCAGGACATGTGAAAAATTATATGCGATTCAAATTTGTGCCCATCAATAAAGTTTTATTTCAGCACAGCCTCTGCCTATTCACTTGTGCATTACCTACGGCTACTTTCACACGTCAGTGCAGCATTGAATATAGTTGAGACAGCTATGACCTGCAACACCTAGCATATTTACCATCTATCCCTCTGCATATAGAACCTTGCATGGTGGTGCACGTTTATAATCCCAGTACTTGAGAGGCTGAGACAGGAGGATTGCAGGTTCAAAGCCAGCCTCAACAGCTTAGTGAGGCTCTCAGCAACTGAGTGAGACCCTGCTTCAGAATAAAATATAAAAAAGGTCTGGAGGTGTAGCCTGGAGGTAGAAGGCCCCTGGGTTCCATCGCCAGTACCCAGTACCACACAAAAGAAGGAGGAGGAGGAGGACGAGGAGGACGAGGACGAGGACGAGGACGAGGACGAGGAGGAGGAGAACGAGGAGAGGAGAAAGAGGAGGAGAACGAGGAGAGGAGAAAGAGGAGGAGGAGAGGAGAGGAGGAGGAAGAAGCTTGCCAGCTCTCGCTTTCAAAACAGAGATCGCTGAGTGTATTGCTCTGGTTAGGCTACCACAACAAAATGCCAGGGATTGGGTAGCTTAAACAACATGCCTTTGTTTCAAAGGGCCAGTGGAGTAAGAGCTGGTGAGGGCTCTCTCTCTGGACTGCAGACAGCCACCTTCTCACATGCGCTCCCATGGCCCCGCGCGGGCGCAAGCCTGCTGGTATCTTTTCCTACAAGGTACTAATCTCTTCAGATGAGCACCATTTCCCTGGAGCCCAGCACTGAGCCTGGCCCATGAGAGGCATCAGCACACATCTACACATCTACTAAGTGGATTCACTTCCTTTGCATGTGTAGCATTTATAACTCTTTTACTCAGCAGATGGTTGAACCTCTTGAACAGGACGAGCTCCCTGGAACAGGGCTTCTGTCTTACCAGAGTGTATCCACTGCCCCTTTGCAGCATCCACAGTGTACTGCTCAATAATAATAATAAGTAGGTAGCTCCATGCAAATACAGAGTCATGAGAGTTTTTCAAATAAGACTTAATTTTTAGAGCAAGGAAATGAATTGCGTATTAGGCAGGCACAGTGGTGTACAGCTGCCAGTACTTGGGAGCCTGAGACAGGAGGATCACAGGTTCAAGGCTAGCATGTGGAAACTTAGTGAGAGCCTGTCTAAAAATAAAAAGTTAAAAGGGCTGGGGGTGTAGCATAGAGGTAGAACACACACACACACACACACACTGGGTTCAATCCCTTGTACAAAAGGAAGGAAGGAAAGAAAGAAGGAAGGGAGGGAGGGAGGGAGAGAGGGTGGGAAAAAAAGGGGGAGGAGGAGAAAGTTATGGAAGCACTTCCATGTGTCTTAGCTGGTAAGTTTGTCCCTTAAGGTCTCCTTAGAGTCACTGGAAGACCATAGTTGCTCCCAGGAAACATGACAGTACAAACTGGTCTGCTGGTCACACGGGCAGGGATGAATCCCGACCACAGAAGGGAACGTGTGGCTTTCCGGGGCCAGGTTTACCCACGCGCTGTGCTGCCTCTCGAGGGAAACCGGTCCTGAGTGGGCTGTTCTGTTCATCTCCTGTCTGTGAACTCCCTGTGGTTCTGCTCAACCTACACAGCCCTAAGGAACAGAAATTTCCTAAAATTTAAGTGAGTGGAGATGTGTCTCCTTTGGAAAACTGGACCAGGATTGTGGCAACTGGAATGGAGATGTCAGGAAAAGCAAACCTGAAAGGACTGCAGCACCGCTCGCCCACACGGCTCACTTCTGCGGTCCCCTTGTGCAGGTTCCACGCACCTGTCCATCCCTGACGACCACAAGCTTCCTAGCAGCTCACAGGCTACCCTTGAAATCATCTCTTCGAGAACCAACGGCAAATCCCCATGAGGTCCCTCCATTACGTAGAAGATCTGGGCTTCGTTTGCCTGTCTGTGCTTTATAACCGAAGTCCAGAGAAGGCAGGTAACAGGGATGGGGGTTCCTGGATCCCAGCTCTGAGTTCAGCCGGATTCCCATTTCCCTATGCTTTTTTTCTATCTAACAGGTATATTAAATCTTGAAATGAAACTGGTCAGGATCTTTCCACCTTCCACTTCAATGAGGATGTAGTCAAGGGTAGGGTAACATTCACAGACGTGCTCATCGCCCCTCAGTCAGCGCAGCCAAGAACTCGCCAATGCCTGTATGTCCTGCCGCCACCTTGCCGTGGCTTCCGCGAAACACTCCTAAACATCTGCTGATTTTCCACGTGGGTGATATTGATGGGCCATAGATTCCCAAACTTTTTTGGCTTACTGCTCCCTTTTCCGAAATAAAAAGGGACTCAGTGTCCTGCAGGTACTTCCCTACCCCACTCTTATTTTTATTCGCCGCCGCCAATTTTACCCAATGTTACTACCACACACCTGGAAGGGTCAAGCATTGCCCCTAGAAGTAGTATAACGAACTATGGGAATCTGTGGATCCGCGAGAAACTTCATTATTAAAATATAAGTGTGGTGGCGCACACTGAGAATCCCAGCATTCAGGAGGCTGAGACAGGAGGATCTGGGTTAGCAGACAGCCTCAGCTACTTAGTGAGGCTCTTTGCAACTCAGTTGGACCCTGTTTCCGAATAAAGAATGAAAAATAGGGCTGGGGGTGTAGCTCAGAGGTATAATGCCCCTGGGTTCCATCCCCAGTACCCCCCCCACAAACACACACACACTATATATATATATGTATATATATATATATATATGTATATATATATATATAGTGTATGTATATTTATGTTTCAAGCTTAAAAGACTTTATATCACTTTCTCATATTTGTAACAATATAGCTCATAATCCTATGCACAGAGATAATAATTTATGTGCACATAAATGTTTGGCACTTTTCAGACTCTTTTAAATACCAGTGTTTTGCAAGGTCCCTGGAACAACTCAGCCGGGTTTGTAAGGGGTGGGCATCACCCTTCACTTCCCCATGAGGGAAACTGAGGCTCTGGAAGGTAAGGTAATCTGCCCAAGGTTAATGTCCCATTTCTTACTCCAGAGCCCTTTCTACCACTTCGTTCTATAAAACAACACATGCTAAGGATTTCTGGAATGGTTGCTTGCCAGAAGTTAGCATCGTCTAGGTACAGAGTGACGTTCTTAGGAAAGAAGCCAAAGAGACCCGTGTAAGATAGTCATCGCAAGGTGTCAAGGGTTAGGGACTGCTAAGACCACAGCTCAGAGAAGAGGCTCTGCCTCATACAAACTCAAGTGGTCACTGTTACTTCATGAGCCACAGACCTGGGGTCTCTGTCTGCTGAACATTTGGGGTTTTCCAGCAACTGCTCCCTGGGCTTCCATTTGGGGTTCTCATGGATCCAAGGAGAATGACTCAACACCAGCTCCCGGGTTACCAGGAGTGATCTAAGCGAAACCCACTTGCCAGTTCACTGAGTCAGCCATGGCCATGTGACCAAAGGTGGTCCAATCAGAAAGAGCCCCAGGTCTCTGGAAGGGAATGCTGGGACAAAGACATCCCACTGGGTGTGAATGAGGAAGCAAAGTGACCCAGGAGCTGCTGGCGGCCATCTTGGAACCACCAAGTAAAATCAGCCTGAGGAAGATGGAGACACTCCAGAAGGCAGAGACGTGAAAAGAAGCCCGGCCGTGACAGTCCGGCGAGTCTCGGGCTCCATACCATTAACTCTGGATCTGCCAGTTACTTAGGATAACAAAGAGACTGAGAGCCAGTTTGAGTCGGGTTTCCTTTAACTACAACCAATCACCAAGTCTCCTCGACTGTAAGATAGTAATAAATAATAATACTCTCCTCCGCTGATATGTTAAGAGACAGATAACCCTCTGACCCACGCACAGCTGGAATCGTCCCACCAACCTTCCTCCCAGCTTAATATCTAGTTCTTTGTGCCAAAAATGGCAAGTCTTTCAAAGATAAATACCACATTTAACCCGAGGGCCCCAGACCAACCATGCGACCCACACTTTTATGCATGGGCTCATTTAGGATATGTTATTTTTAAAATGTGTCACATTAGAAACTGCTGTAGCAGGAGGGCAGAGCTATTTTGTCATATCGTTTTCTGGCATTTGGTGATTTTACTACCTTTTCCCGGTATCCCCTGGGTTAGTGTCCTTAACCTATTATGTAATGATATTTCAGGGTCTAGGAGATGAATTGCTCTCTGTGTAAAATATGGCAGTGGATCTATACCCCTAAGCTCCGATAATTAGTTTTTAATGTAACTACAATTCTTTGGAGGAGATGTTTTTGCGCTCTAAAATCTTCTTAAAAGCATCCCTTAGGCTGAAATTAAGTTGGAAGGAGTGTCTCGGAGGTCTGCGGTGAGGGGCGAGATGGGCTCAGGTTACCAGCCAGCCTGATATGATTCATGGGCCTTGGGCAGTGAGAGGCACCACCTCCCTCTCACCTCCGCAGCCGGCCTGTCCCTGCACACAGCCGCCAAGGCAAAGGGCGAGAATGTACTTTATCACCGAGTGCGACACCCCAGTAACGGTTACAAATGGGGTTGTGAGCAGGGGAAGGCTACGCTGGGTGGGGTTCAGAGGGGCTTGGGAGAGAGCCGGGTGGGGGGTACCTACTAACACCTCTCCTATCACTGTGTCAAAGCACTTTTCTCTATCCAGATACCTAGAAATTTTTTTTCTGTTATAACACATAGTTATATCATTAAGACATTTAAAATTCACAAGGGACCACAGCTCATCTGTTCCTTACCAAGAAATGTCAGGTTCCTCCTGGAAATCTTTTGAGCCATGGGCCCCGGATTCAGATTCCCAGTCTCGCCCCCTTTTTTCCCCACTGTATAGGCTGAAGCATCTCCTTACCTCATATGGTATTCTCAAAATTAGGGGTGTTTTCCTATTATATTTTATTCCACCCTAATTACTATTTAAATGCTGATTGCAATCCACTCAATTGATTTCATGACTAATTAATATTTCACAAACACAAAGGCACTGCCATGGGGAATCTTATAAATTTAAATAAAAATTAGAGTTGTTTGGTCTCTGTAAAATCAAACCAGTCATCTTGTCCACAGGTTCCCAATGTAAAAGGGTACCATAGCCTGGAGCTCACCTGTCCTGACAGCGTTATTAGCATCTATGCAATTAACCCAGGATACACTTAACTAGCTACACAGAGGAGAGTGAAAGAGCCAGCTTGAACATGAAGAGCCAGAGGGGACGGGCTGGGCGAAAAAGGCCCAACTCTGTGAATTCCTAAGAAATTCCAAATCCCCCATGTCCACCAGGTCTATGAAAACACTTCCTTTCCCTTTGCCTGAGGCAACCCTTAGCAAACCTTTAAAGTGTTTGAAACCAATCGAAGCTAGAAGGCTTCGCTTTGATCAACAGCACACCAGCGGGGAGGGCCAGCCCCTCCCGGGGCTCTGCAGAGGTGTGCACTGTCCTGTGAAGGTGCCCAACTGGTGCCAAGGTAAGGGGGCCTGGAGGTGGAGTCCCTGCTCTCGGTGTGAGGTCTCTGGGCTCATGGACAGATTCCCAGAGGAATTACAATGACAAAAAGAAGACAGTTGACACAGATGATTTTGCAAAAAGTACAAATGAGATTTGATCACGCTGCTGTCATGTAAAAAAAAAAAAAAAAAAAGAAATGGACTCTCAATCTAATTCAGAAAGCACATTCTCAAAAGCCAAGGCTAATGTGACTTGGGCATGTCACATACTGATGATCTAACATCATACAAAAAGTCGATTTGAGAAATCTAAGAGGAGGAGTAGATGAGTTGTACATCCTTTACATTGTTCCCAACATTGATAGTTGTGGTTTTTTTTGGTTGGGTGAGGTTGCTGGTCACAGAGAAATGCCTGGCGTGCTGATGTGTTCTGCTGGCTGCTGAACTAGGTCTGTAAGCTCTGAATCCCGAGGAGCCAGGCAGGGTCAAGCCAGAGCAAATGGTAACCCCAGGCAAGTGGCTGGTAAGGATGAGCCAAGAAACAACCCTGCTAGCCCCACTGCGGAACGCATACACTTGACCACAAATCTGCCCGCTCTCTTTGTCACAGAAGGGATTCCTACTTTTAGGGGAAGATTAGACTCAGTTATCCCCTTCTAAATCACTTCAAACTCCCAGGTTGAACATAGTTTACTAAAGCCAGGGCTCGCCTAAGGAGATAGAAAAAGGAGAGACCCCTGTGGCCCAGGGTGCTGGTCAAGGAGGGTCCCACAGAGCCTGGTAGGAAAGACCACTGTGGATGCAGTGAGCGGAGGAGCATCCCAGGCCAGGAGACCAGGGAGAGCGAAGAGGCAGCCAGAACAGGGCTACAGAGAAAACTGCAGTCGCTGGAACATCAGCTTTGAGTCAGAGCAAGAAGGCCATAACTTCGGAATGGTTGGCTGGGGCCAGACTACGGAAAGTACTCAATGTCAGGAGAAGGTTTTTAGAGTTCATGGGTAGATAAAAAGAAATGATTGAACGTTTTAGGGCAGAGGAGTGACACAATAAAAGCACCAACTTAGAAAGACTAGCTGCTCGCAAGGTCAAGGACAGATTATGGCAACCCACTGGGAAAGAGCTGGCCACTTAGGAACTAATGCAGCAGTCTGCCCACGAGGTCAGGAGACCCGCGCAAGGCCCGGGAGGCACCGCGCTCAGTGACCATCACAGACGACCTTCAGAGGGGGCATGTGCATTCTGGGCTAAGGACAAAGCTGAAAATTAGTACTGATCCCCATGGCCAAGAAGATGAACTAAGTTTCTGTATTTGGTATGTAGATACCTTCTTAGAACAGCTCACCAAATAAACAATTTGGTTGTCTTCTGTCGTAGACAATCCTAGGTTATCCTGGTAATCTGCTACCTTAGTGATCCCCACTGAACCACACCTCCTCCTGGCACCCACACCTTTGTACAGTTCTCTCCCCTTGAGTCTGGGATGAGCCTGTGACCCACTTTAACCTATAGAAAGCAGCGAAAGTGACATAGTGCCAGGTCCACGCCTAGACGGTTTTGAAGCTTCTGCCTTTAGCCTCTTGGGCGGCCAGCGCTGCCAAGGAAGAAACCAACTAAAGACGGCAGACATTGAGAGTGTGGAAAGAGAAGTCCTGAGAAGCAAGCCACGCGCACAACCCCAGTTGGGCTGCTGTAGCCTCAGCCACTGGAGTTTTCTAGTTGACCGGACAGGGGAGTAAGAAGCCTCCATGGCTGTCTCAGCCCCGGGAGACAGCGAGCAGAAATAAGCAAGCCAACCGCACTGTACTGTGCCCCGCTCAGAGTCTCAACCCACAGACTGGGAAACAACAAAGCTGGTTGTCATTTTAAGCTATACTAAGTTCTGGGACAGTTTCTACATAATCGTAGATATGGGAAACAAATGTCTCCCAAATTCACTGAAAATCCATTTCTTTTTTATTTTATTTTATTTATTTATTTATTTTTGCAGGTCTGGGGATGAAACCAAATGGCATTTGACCTCTGAGCTACATCCCCTGCCCAATTTGTTATTCTTTCTTTTGAAACAGGGTTTCACTGAGTTGTGGAGGGCCTCACTAAGTAGCTGAGGCTGTCCGCGAACCGCGATCCTCCAGTCTCAGCCTCCCAAATACTGGGATTACAAGCGTGCGCCCACGCCCAGCTCTGAAAATCCCTCTCTATGAGAACTAGTTCTCTCAGTCCCAGGAGAAGGACCCAGAAGCCATGCTGGTAATCTATGACTCCACCCCTGACCGGGCGACTGGCCTTGGAATGGAGGTCAGCACTGAAGTTGGAGCATATTTGTCTTGGTCCTTCTTGAGGGTCCAGCCAGGATGCAGGCATTTCGATTCTCTGTGAGTGCCATCTTCAGACAAGAGCTCTGTGGGTGGAAGAAGACAGAAGAGACGGCAACCCCGGTCCAGGACCCTTGCCAGCTTCACCTCCCAGATCAGGGCTCGCAGTGATAACCCTGAATTACTTACAGTTCCCATATTTCTTAACTACTTATGAAGTGGGGTTCTTTGACTATCAACCAAGACAGATCTATCTGTATTTTTCAACCTAGCATGCCTGTAATCCCAGTACTCAGGAGGCTAATTCAGGAAGATTGCTGGTCTGAGGCTAGTTTCCACAATTTAGAAAGACTCTGTTTCAAATAGAAAAATAAAGAGGATAGGGGTGTGGCTTAGAGATAGAATGCCCCAGGTACTCAATCCCAGGTACAAAAAAACAAAAAACAAAAACTTTTCCATCTACTCTTTCACACACACACACACACACACACACACACACACACACACACACACACTGCAAACCTCTCTCCTGAATTGCTCAACCCCTAATCAAAGTGAATATAGTTACACTGGATGGTGAGGGTAGTGGCCTCAGAGTGCCAACTGGGAGGAGCTAATCCACAGGCCATGAGCACAAGGAAATCACCCTGCCCAGATCACACCAAGAGATCTTCTAATCAGCACCAAGCAAGACCGCTCGGATCTGGGTTTAGTGTTTTTTTGTCCCTCTAAGTATGAAGTAGCTCTCAGGGCGAGAGCCTTGCCCTGTCTCTCAAAGCTTCCCCGGGAATGTGCAAGCAGACAGAGCAGAAGACTGTCATGACAGATGGGGTCATAAAGTTCCCACCAAGTGTAACTTCAAGCAAATTAAACTTATCCAATCCATCACCAGGGCGGGAGGTGGAGGTCCATTCTTTTGTGTCAAGTGCCATCACTAGAGGAGAAGCAACCTGTAACTTTCATCTGGCAGCTCCATCTCCTAATTTCTTCTCGGGCAACTGGGCTGTAGCCACAGGGTCCAAAGAATTGGGCTAAACTGGTGCCACATCTCACTTGGACACTAAGAAGCGTGTCCTGAGGTATGATGGGCCTGGGGAGACAGGGCCTGGACCCATTCAGGGGAGGCGCCATGCTGGGACATCTATGTGAGGAATGTGTATCAATCCAGGGGTGCCTTCCCACTCTTCCTTAGCCTACAGAAGAAATGATGGAAAGTGTATTTAGTTGTAAACTTTTCCATTCAACCCATATTCCTCCAAGGAAGTGGGTCAGTAGCAAAGCAGGTGGGTTTCACATCCTGTCCCCTGCTAGTGCCATGCCATGCTAGGCCTAGAAGACAGCTGTCATGCAGCTGTTTCTAAAACTAAAAATGCACAGATTCCTGGTTATTAAGTGGCACGTGGCCAGGCCCGGTAGCACACACCTGTAACCCCAGTACTTGGGAGGCTGAGACAGGAAGATTGCAGGTTCAAGGCCAGCCTCGGCTACCCATAAGGCCCTAGGCAACTTAGTGAGATGCTGTTTCAAAATAAAGAATTAAAAAATAGCACTGGGGGGTATAGCTTGGAGGTATAATGCCCTGGGTTCAATCCCAAGTACTGCAAAAAAAAAAAAAACCAAAAAAACAGTAGCATGTGTGGCATTAAGGCAACTCGAAACGCAACAGAGCACCTCCTTTCTCCAACTTCTGCCCACAGAGAGCCTCAGGACTGTCCCACATGCAGCTGTTTTTTGATGACGACAACGACGATGATGCAGATGATGAAGATGAAGATGAAGATGATAGCTCACACTCATGCGGCGCATGCTCTACCAAAGGCCTTACGAGCACCCGGGCATTTCGGCCCCACAGCGTGCTGCCTTATGCAGTTGAGAAGTAACGGCCCCAGTGCGCAGGTGAGGATGAGGCCCAGAGGGCAGGTCACTTGCCCTGGAGGCCACCGACTGGGAAACGGCAGCAGCAGGAACGTCCGGGTCCAGCAGGCCTCTAGGGCGTGCCCCTCGAGCTGCTTGTATTGCTTCAGAGGAGAGGCCCCATCCCTCACATAAAGGAACTTCCCTGCAGGTTCATCCTGCAGCTCTGGCCATGGGGGGGGCTGCAGAGGGGTGGGGTGCAGTTCAAGGCACAGATTGCCAGTCAGGAAAGAGAAGCGGGCAGAGGAGAGCCCCACCCCATCCGCTCTTCACAGATGCCCCGGGAGCGCCCAGGATGGGGTGGGAGAGCTGAAAGGGACTGGCTGAGGCTCCCCGAAAGGGCAGGTGCCTGCCCCTACGTTCCGCCCCAGGCCACCGAGGACCCTGCCCCGCCCCCCCGGAATGGCCTGCATCAGTGGTGCACAGTCAGGGTGACTTCGCTCTCTGGGAAGCATCTGACAATGTCTGGGGACACCATCAGGAGAGGGCGCTATTGGCATCTAATGGGTAAAGGCCAAGGGTGGTGGTAAACATCTGTATGGTCACCACCATAAAAAAAACAACTCGGGTTCAGACTGCTCATAGTGGGCTGTCCTGCACCAAGGCTGGCCATGTTGGAGCCTCCTGGACAGCATCCAGGGTGCACAGCCCCTGCCGGCTCGGCTAAAATCCTCCAGTGGACTGCACAAGCAGGACAGAGATGCATGAGACCTGCCTTCCCTCCAGGATGTCAGCCGTGGGTCCCCGGGTGCAACCCTGGTCAGGGCCGGGGGCCAACGGGGCAGCTCTGTTCCATTTCCATGGTGAAGGAAAAGTCTGCAGACATGGAGGCTGGGTGCACCCTTCCTCTCTGTCGGTGTGCACAGGGACAAGCTGTGGGGCAGATTATGCTTTTACACCCATGTCTTGGTAATCGGACCAAGGCTCAGGGATAGCAAATGACTGAAGGAGGCCAGAGATCTTGTCTGGGCAGAGGTGTCAAGGAAGGCACGGGGTCACCACACACATGCAGAGTACTGGAGGAGGCAAGAGGGAGCAGAGACCGGCCACGGAGACCCCTGAGCCAGCCAGGTTGGCGTCAGCCTGGTGGCGCAGGCTGGAGGAGGAGTCTGGGCTCCACTTCCCCCTGGCTGGCACGAGTCAGTCTCCCTTTCATCTGCCGAACAGGTGTCAGGGGAAGCCCACTAAAACCGTGTTGAGTGAGACCCAAAGTCTCTAACATGACCCAAGGGTGGTGTTAGACCCAAAGTCTCTAACACAAAACACGTAGTGTTATGGTTGGATACAGAATGTTCCCCAGAGGCCACAGGTTAAAGGCCAAGTCACCAGCCTGTGGTGCTACTGGGAGGTGGCGGGACCCTTAGGAGGCGGGGCCTCGTGGAAGAAAGTTAGGTCATTGGGTGTGTCCTGGAAGGGGACACTGGGACCCGGCCTCCCCGGCCTGCTCCTGTGTCCATGAGATAAGCGGGTCTGCTCAGCCACGCGTGCCCCAGCGGCCTCACCACAGCCCCAGGGCGGCCAGGCAACCACAGACCGAAACCATGAGCTGAAATAAGTCTTCCTCCTTTTAAGCTGATTGGAGCTTAAAAAAAGAAGAAACAAAAATACTTGAAGTACTTTTTTAGCGGAGAAGTTCTTAAATTGGCTAGGTACATAAAACTGCACATTCAAGAACTGAAGTAACACTGGGCGCGGTGGCGCACACTTGTAATCCCAGCGCTTGGGAGGCTGAGACTGGAGGACCACAGGTTTGCAGCCAGCCCCAGCTACTTAGTGAGACCCTCCGCAACTTAGCGAGACCCTGTTTTAAAATAAAGAATAAAAAATAGGACTGGGAATGTAGCTCAGAGGTAAAATGCCCCTGGGGTAATCCCTCGTACAGCAAAAATAAATAAATAAATATATATATATATATATGTATATATATATTTATAAATAAATAAGCAAACTCCAAATAAAATAAAGCCAAAGAAAGCCATTTTACAATTCTTATTATAGCTAAACATATAAAAATTAAAGGGAAAGAAAATTATTGAAAAAAAGAGTCATAGGAAAAGAAACATATTGCTTATGGAGGGAAAAAATCCAAATTACCACAGATTTCTCATCAGGAATCATGGGAGCTAGAAGAAATTGGCACATTTTTCAATATTGAAGAAAAAAAATATATAGCTGTCAAAGAACTGTCAGTACAGAATCCAGTGAGAAATATCCTTCAAGAGTGAAGACGGCGAGGCAGCTCCAGAGAAGGGGAACGAGGAGGACTTGTCCTCAGCAGACTGTCTCTTCTTTTCCTCCCTCCCTCGTCTTCCTTCCTTCCTTCCTTCCTTCCTTCCTTCCTTCCTTTCTTCCTCTATTTGTTGGTACTGAGGTTAAGCCCAGGGGCACTCTACCTCCAAGCTACACCTTTTAATTTTTATTTTGAAACAGGGTCTCACTAAGTTGCTGAAACTGGCCTTGAACACGCGACCCTCCTGTCTCAGCCTCCCAAGTCCTGGGATTAAAGGCAGGCGCTACCGTGCCCGGCTTTATCAGACCTGCTCAGAGAGCAGGACTCAGTGGCGCTGTCTAAAGAGAAAGGGAATGGAGGGAGAAGAAACCTCGGACCACAGGAAGGAAGAGCGAGCGCGGACGTGCACGGCCACGGGCGGTGCGACGGCCCGTCCTCCTTCTCCTGAGCATTCTACCTTATGTTGTACACTCGGAGTAAAAATTATAAAATTGTCAAGTGGTCCTCCATGCACACGGAGGAAAGATTTTAGAAAATTATAAACAAGAAATGATGAAGGGAGATAAGATTTCTAGTGCTTAAACGCTAGTGGTGTTTTGTTTTGTTTTGAGATCTTGCTATGTTGCCCAGGCTGGTCATGAACTCGAGCGATCTCCCGGCCTCAGCCTCCCAAGTCGGGGACTATAGGCACATGCCACTGTGCCCAGCTTCACGAGTAGATTTTGATACATAAAGTTAAATAAGTGTTCTAGGAACTCACAGAAAGTCAGGCAAAATAAAACAAAGAAATGAAAAAAGAGACAGGCACAGAATAAAAAATAAAGTGTCAGAGTTAAGCTTAACATAGCAATAGTCACATTAAATATAAATGTTATAAACATACCGATTGAAAGTTAAGAGACTGATAGAATGGATAAAAAAATGACCCAACTATATGTTGCCTGTATATATTAAAAGTGGGATGCCAGGCGTGGTGGCGCACGCTTGTAACACCCGTGCTTGGGAGGCTGAGACAGGAGGATCGCGCAGGTTCAAAGCCAGCCTCAGCTACTTAGTGAGGCTCTCAGCAACTTAGTGAGACCCTGTTTCCAAATAAAGTATAAAATAGGTCTGGGAATATAGCCTGCAGGTAGAAAAGTGAGAGGACAGAGAAAAATATATATATATATATTTCCAGATTTTAAAAGAAAGTAGGAGTGACTAAAAATAATATCAAAAAAAGCAGACTTCATTAAAAAGAAAATTAGCAGGGACAGAGAGAGACGAGTGATACAAGGGTCAATCCACCCACAAAGACATAAGTCTTAAAAAACTAAACAGACTGTTATCACACAACCCAGCAATTACTTTCCTAAACATATATCCCAAAGAAATAAAGGTTTATATCAAAATTATGTACGAAGTCCTATATATAACATATATTATTATATTTATTAATATATAATTTTGTGCACTGCAGCTTTACAAAATAGCCCAAAACTAAAAACAGTCAAAATGTCTTTGAAGAGCTGGGTGTGGTGGCGCACGCTTGTAATCCCCACGCTTGGGAGGCTGAGACAGGAGGATCGCACAGGTTCAAAGCCAGCCTCAGCTACTTAGTGAGGCTCTCAGCAACTTAGTGAGACCCTGTTTCCAAATAAAGTATAAAATAGGTCTGGAAGTGTAGCCCGGAGGTAGAAAGCCTCTGGGTTCCACCCCCAGTACCATCACCACAAAAAAAAAAAAAAAATGTCATCAAAGGGTAAATGGTTAAACTGTATAATACATTCACAGTATGGAATACTACTCAGTTAAGAAAAAGAATGAAATGCTGATTCATGCAACAAATTAGATGGATATCAAAAGCATATATTCAGTAAAAAATAAAACAGTGTAGCCGGACGTGGTGGCGCACGCTTGTAATCCCAGCATTTGGGAGGCTGAGACTGGAGGATCGCGGTTCGCGGACAGCCTCAGCTACTTAGTGAGGCCCTCTGCAACTCAGTGAGGCCCGGTTTCAAAATAAAGAATAATAAAAAAAAAATAGGGCAGAAGGTGTAGCTCGGAGGTCGAATCCCCTTGGGTTCCACCCCCAGACCCGCAAAAAAAAAAAAAAAATAAAAATAAAAAATAAAACAGTGTCTGCCGGGCATGGTGACGTACGCTTGTAGTCCCTGCGCTTGGGAGGCAGAGACAGGAGGATCGCGCAGGTTGGAAGCCAGCCTTGCCGGCTTAGGAGACCCTGTTTCCAAATAAAAAATATATAAAAAATAGGTCTGGGAGTGTAGCTTGGAGGCAGAAGGGTTTCCAGGAACCAAAAAATATATAAATAAATAAAACAGTGTCTCAAAAGGTCACATAAAGCATAAGCCCCTCGATAGAGCACTCTTGAAGCAGGATTACAAAGGTTAGTGGCCGTACCTGGCTAGAGGCAGAAGGGGGGGGCGTGTTTGTGGCGATGGAGTGGTCCCGCACCTGTATTATGGTGTAGATACACAAGCCTACACGTGTAACAAAGTAGCACAGAACTATATGTACTAGTGCACCAATATCATTTCCTGGCTTTGATATTATACTATAATTATGAAAGATGTAACTATTGGGATAAATTGAGCAAAGGTTACGTGGGACCCTCCTTATCACCTCTGCAACTTCTGTGACTCATGATTATTCCAAAATAAAAGGTTTAACAATAAGTTATTTCCTCTATGGAGTTGTCTGCTCCTCCCCCAAGTGTGGCCCTTTGATCCTCAGCCCTGTCCCCAAATTTGGACTCTGAGCAGAAACAAAGCCATCTTTTCCTTTCCTGTATCCCCTCAAACAGACCCTGGCTTGTAGGACACTCAAGGCCCGCAAGAGGAAGTGTCTTGCCCTTGGTTCCGTCCCAGAGCAACCTGGGCCCCATGGGAGAGGAATGCCCCAGACTAAGTCAAGGAAAAGTAGGGGACCTTCTCAGTGACCCCAAGAAGCAGATTCAATAGAAAATCTACTTTGAATTTTAAATTTTGACCTTTCCTGGGTTGGTGATTTGTGATATGATACGCTGGCAAACCTGGGCAGCAGAAGCCATGATCAGGAGAAACAGCCTGGACTCCAGAGGCGCCATGCTAACACGCCGGGGTGCGCCATGGGTTAGGGTACGCCCTTCGCTCATTTTGTGCATGGAAAGCATTTTCGACTTACGATGTTTTCCGTTTATGATTGGTTTTAGGGAAGAACTCCATCAAAGTTGAGCAGCGTCTGTGTTGAGGCCACATAGGCACAGAAAGTCTGAAGAACGATTCCAGATTCCAGACAGGACAGTGCAAGCAACGTGTCATTGTTGATTGGCTCCTGGCGCCAAGAACAGAGAATGGACACTCAAGGGAAAGAACATTATTGGGAAACTACAAGGTTTTGTTTTGTTGTACTTGAGACTGAACCCAGGGGTTCTGCACCTCCGAGCTACACTCCCTACTTTATTTTTATTTTGAAACAGGGTCTCAGTAAATTGCTAAGGCTGACCTTGAACTTGTGATCTCCTGTCTCAGCCTCCCAAGTACTGCCCAGTTGAAACTGCAGGAATTCAAGCAGGGCTGCAGGTCAGAGTGGCGTGCGTGGATTCTGTGACAACTCACAGTGACACTGATCGATCATCTTTGTACCCATTTAAGTGAATGTCCCTGCCCAGGCGTGGTGGCGCACACTTGTAATCCCAGTACAGGAGGCTGAGTTGGGAGGATCACAGGTTCTTGGGAGCCTCTGCAACTTAGCGAGGCCCTGTTTCAAAATAAAAATTAACAAATAGGGCTGGGAGGAGCACCAGGCAGGTGGAGGAGCACCGGGCAGGTGGAGGAGCACCGGGCAGGTGGAGGAGCACCGGGCAGGTGGTGGAGCACCGGGCAGGTGGTGGAGCACCGGGCAGGTGGAGGAGCACCGGGCAGGTGGAGGAGCACCGGGCAGGTGAAGGAGCACCGGGCAGGTGGAGGAGCACCGGGCAGGTGAAGGAGGACCAGGCAGATGGAGGAGCATCAGGCAGGTGGAGGAGCACCGGGCAGGTGGAGGAGGACCAGGCAGGTGGAGGAGCACCAGGCAGGTGGAGGAGCACCAGGCAGGTGGAGGAGCACCGGGCAGGTGGAGGAGCACCGGGCAGGTGGAGGAGCACCGGGCAAGTGCCGGAGGCCTGCAAAGCACCTGAGACAGCGAGATAACCTGCGGCCGCCTGCAGCAGGGCAGTTTGATGGGAATGGTCCCGCAGAAGCCCCCTCTCACCTCTTCTCCATAGTCCCGTTTGGCTCCAACCAACTCGTAGGCTGTGCTCATTATTTTCCCTGTTGAACTCTTGGTCCACAGTGAAGATCATTTGCAAATAAAACAATCAGCTAGGCAGGAATGGCGTCTCCTGTGTCAGACCAGCCTTGACTGTCCATGCTTCTTCTTCTTTTTTTAATATGGCTTTTTCTCTTTCTGTTAAAGTTGTTTCGATTCATCTCACTTTACCGTTGTGCAGACCAATCTTCCTAAATTAGCCAAGGCCTGGGCCCCCTCGCGAGAACGTGGGGGCAAGGGTGGGGGGGAGACAGACAGACTGTCTGCAGCAAAACTATTTAATTTGAGCTGGTTGCCCCTCCTGAAAAACGATGTCCACATCAGATAAGGAGACGGGCAGTTTAAATTGTTCTATCAGAACCGAGCTGCCTGGTTTTGAAGCTCATTCCAGACAATTGGAAACCGCTCTCTTTTTTTATATAAGGCAATTGCCCAACTTGAAGGCTGTTTGTGATTGGAATAGAGGCCACAATAATTTATACAGTAAAAGCCTCTATCTAGATCAAATTGTATATTTTCTAGGTAACTATGCTGGGTAAATAGTCCCTCTGTTTTATCTTTAATGTGGTGTCTGTATGCATTCTGTCAAGCTAACACTCCGTTGGGAACATTTTCCACGCTAGTACACGGGCAGCGTGCTACTTAATACATCTAATGCGGTTTGTCTTTCCGCAGATGAGAATATTAAGTGTTCTATCTTCCTTCCTTGGAACCAGTTTGCCCTATGAATGTACGTTTGTTGCCCTAATGGGTCTTTTCCTGTTCTAATTAATATGACAACATAGTATTGTCATCAACCAATATTTATGGAGCAGCCCTGTAAGGCTCGGGGCCTGTGTTGGGGGCTTTAATTAAAAGGTCCTATCTTATTCGAGGGATCTCTGCACATTCACACAGCTGTGCAGGGGCAGCTGTGCAAGCGCTGGCCACAGTACCACTTACGGTGGGAAACAATGGGCTTGGCTAAGTAGATTATTACAGCGCCATTAAAGAGCAAAGTCGGTGCATAGTAACCAAAATAGTGAAACGGAAAGCCAGCCACGATATATACTGGGGGTCAAAAAAACTGAATTGAAAATATTATCTCATTTTCAGAGAAGAAAAAAAGTCTCAGTTCATGCACTCTGTGTGTGTGTGTGTGTGTGTGTGTGTGTGTGTGTGTGTGTATACATGTAGAGGTAAATGAAACTTATATTTTAAAGTTTGGAATAGCACACTCAAAAGTATTACTCCTTGGGAGTAAAATGGAAGCAAGGGGCAAGGAGATTATTTATAATTTACTCCAGACATTTGTGTATTATTTGAAGTTTCCACAAAGAATTACTGCTTTTGTAAATTAAAATGAATTTTGATGCTTTTTTTGGTATTGGAGATTGAATCCAGGAGTATTCTACCTCCATAGCTACACCCACCCTTTTTATATCCTCTCACCCTTTATAATTTTTATTTTGAACCAGTGTCTTGCTAGGTTGCTAAGAATCTTGTTAATTTGCTGAGGCCAGTCTAGAATCTGCAACCCCCCTGTCTCAGCCTCCAAAGTATGGGATTACAGGATTGTACCACTGCACCCAGATTTGGAAAAAATTTTTTAAATGTTAAAATGCACTGTTTATTCAATTATCATGTCTCCCATGTGATTGGCACCAGGCTAGCTGTATAACTGCAGGAACAAGTAACAGAGAGAACAAAATAAGTAAATAAAGAACATAATCTTTATAAACATAAACTCTTTAGTGATTTGGCCTTGTTTTATGATGGCTCTTGCCCATGTCAACAAATAAAAGTCTAAAAATTAAGATATGCAGACACTTCTCTAAAACAGGGCACCCGGTGAGACTCTTGCACATGAAGAGGGGCCCGCTGTCACTCGTCAGCCTCTGAGGAGCACGAGCAGGTGTGGTGGTGCACGCCCGTCATCCCAGTACTTAGGAGACTGAGACAGGAGGATCACGGGTTCTCAGCCAGCCTCAGCTACTTGGTGAGACCCTGTTTCAAAATAAAGAATAAAATAGGGCTAGGTAGAATGCCCCTGAGTTCAATCTCTAGTAACACACACACACACACACACACACACACACACACACACACACACACGCCTGAGAGTAACATGAGTGTTCCCTGCTACGTCACATGCGATGTGTGACCCAACACTCCTCAAGCCAGCCATGATAGACACAGAACAGATCCCCAAACGCACCCCGCCCAGCTCCCCTTCCCTGCTAGACACCGGCTTCCTCCTCCACCACAAACCTTCATTGTGAAGATCGTCAGCAACAATGCTACACCGCTTTGTGGCTGCGGTGATGTACGGTGCCTTAATGCCTCTCCTGGAGCCAACTGTCTCCCACACAGCCCTCCACAGACCCCAGATGGGCCCCCGTGTTCACCCCTGGTTAACTGCTCCTTGACTGCCTAGAGGGAGGGGACTGAAAAAAGGATCGTTTCCGAAGCCACCCTGCCCCTTGGTGAGAGCCTGGAGCAGACCAAACAAAGTCCCGACCAGGAGTCTATGAAAGTGCAGTCCCCAAGGTACAGTATGAAGTTCAAGGTCAACGCTCAAGGTGGAGCAAGTTCCAGAACTCAACTCTCCCCAGGCCCCACCTCCTAACCTCAGCCACTTCCTTTAGTCCACAGCCATCTCTCAGGATCCGAGGGTACTGGCTCCGGGAACCCCTTACGTAACCAAATTTGCGATGCTCAAGTCCCTGATATAAAATAGCTCAGTATTTGCATATAGCCCATGCACATCCTCCCACTGACTGTAAATCATCTCTAGATTACTTATAATATCTGACACAATGTAAAAGCTATATAGTCATTATAATGGCATTCTTTAGAGAATGACAAGAAAAAAATCTATACATGTTCAGTACAGGCACCATCTTTTAAAATATTTTCAATTCATAGTTGACTGAATCTAAGGATGAAGAACCCACAGATAATGAAAGCCGTATTTGTCTAAACATAACTGCACCCACCTATAAATCTTGGACAGCCAAACGGATATCCAACTTTTTTGTAGATCATCATATAATTTGAATGCAATGTCAAATGTGAATATAGATTTATCTCCTGCTGCTCTGAAAACAGTTTTTATATGCCACTCGTAAATTAGAAGGCACGTGTCCAACTGCACATTGTCCTGTCATTGTAGATCTGAGGAGCGGAAGAGCATCCCCATCCATCCAATGGCCCGGATACTGGGTCACCGATGCTCTGCCTGACCCCTCGCACTTGCTCCAGGGACCACACGTGGAGAGCACAGCCTGGACGGGCGGCCGCGGGGGAGCAGGGTGCAGCTGGCCTCCCGGGCCCCGCTCACACTAGCGGCTCCCTTTTCTTCTCAGTCTGGGCACTTGAGTTTCAGATAAAGTGCCTGTCTCCCACGGCCAAGAAGAGGTCAAATTAAGAATGGTGCTCTCTTTAGCAACTACAAAAAGTTCTCATTTTCTCATCGAGTAAAGTTCCCTAATGGCTGGTATATGAGCCCAATTTCTAACCAGTCCTGAATTGGACCATTTCCCTCGCAGTGGCAAGGGCTCCCCGTGGGGCAGATTGCCACGGACGCTGCGGGTGCCCGGAGGAACCGGCAGGAATCATCATCTCTCCCTTCCAGCCTTCTTGCCTTTGGTGTTTTAATTCTGTTCCCAAGTCCTAAACCGCACAAGGAGTCTGAGAAGTCACGGGAGACCTTAGGCCCTTTGAATCGGGCGCAGCAGCCCATATTTTATTTAAAGAAAATTCAGTTCCTCCTTTCTGAGCCGGCCTAGAGAAGACAGGGGATAAAATTGGATAGGGTCAGGGGGGTCTCATGCTGAATAAATGACTAAAAATCACAGTCCAAGGGGCTCTACAGCCTCTGTATAGAAAGTCACCCTACCTGAGCCCCAGCTATTGTAGGTGGTAGGTTCTGTCTCTGGACCAAGAAGTCCATGAGCGAAGCCTCTGGTCTCCTGCCGTGGCCCTGTGCAACCCTGCCAGGCTCTGTCTTTTCCGTCCATATCAGGAACCATGGGCCACAACTCAAGAGCCTCCCATTCTCTCCGTGCAGCAGTACAACGACAGCAAGAAGCATCTAGAACACTTAAGAAACCCTAACAGGACTTCAGAGTGTCAAGGCAGCTGTAGTGACCTCACGCTTTGGCACCTAAATCCAAGTTAGTGACTCTGGCTGCAGCCAGTGTTGTCACAGCAGGCCTGGCATCTCCTGACCCAGAGCTGCAGGGGCAACAACACCCTCCATTCATCCTGCCGCTGTTGGTGGCCACTGCTGAGGACAGACCAAATCCCTGACCTCACACCCCACACTTGGAGCTGCAGAGTTCCAAATTCCGGGGGACAGGAACTTGACTGGTTCCAGGCAGAGAGGGTTAATCTTATTGCTGGGTTCTCTACTAAGAGAACCCAGTAAAACTATCTTTAAGCTGGACATGGTGGAGAACACTTGTAATCCCAGTATTTGGAAGGCTATCAGGATTGCAGGTTTGAGGACAGGCAGCAAATAGTGAGACTCTCATCAACCTAGGAAGATTGTTTCCAAATAAAAATAAAACAGGGATGAGGGTGTGGCTTGGAGGTAAAATGCCCCTGGCTTCAATCCCCAGTACCACACACACACACACCAAAAAAAAAAAAAAATCTCTTTAACATACTACCCAAGGTAGTAATGCCAGATGTCCTACTCAGAAGACCTGCGCACTTGTTTGAAGCCAACAGCCAGAGCAATTCCAAGCTCTAGTCTATTCACTGAACTGCCTCCTCTCCGGGCCCTGCTGACGTGCCACCCACGGGGCTTGCACAGTCCCTCATCCTTCCACTATGGGAGTGGGTGTTAGCTGGAGTCACTCCTCTCTGCCTCTGGACCAGTCAGAGACTGCCAGGGGCACGCAGGAACCCTCTGACCTTCTCCAGCACAACCTGCCAACCACCAGGCCCAGTGGCCACTGACCTGGTTCTGTGACTCCCTATCACCCAACTCTAAGACATCTCTCAGCCTGGCACAGGGCTCCAAGGTCCTGCCCCTGCCTGCGGTGCCCACCCTTCCCCCCAGGGCACACCTGCACACCACACTCTGCCTCCCCTCCAGGCCTTGGTCGGGCTGCTCCCTCTCCCTCGTCCCTCACCTCCAGCCTTACTCCCTCCACTCCCTCCCCCTGTATTCGACTACTCCAAGACTCAGGTGACTCCTCCAGGAAGCCTTCCCTGATCCCAGTACCTTTCCTGGGCTCCAGACCCTACCAATCTTATAGCAAGCTGGCTGCATGTGTCTCCCCCAGCAGCATCAGGAACACAGGGACACAGGGACGGTGTCTGATCACACCTGTGTCCCCAGCTCACACCTGTGTCCCCCTCACACCTGTGTCCCCAGTGGGGCCCTCAGCTGAGGTGGGCAGAGCCAAGCTTGCAGCCACCAACAGAGGGCACTGGCCCAAAAGGGTGCCCGCATCGGCCCCACTGAGGCCCAAGTTTCCAACCTGTGCTGCGGACAAAAGCCATGCTCACAAAGGCAAGAGCCCAGGACAAAGGGATGGCACGTGGGCACCGCCCTCGCCGGCCTCCGCCCAGCCCACATACCTCGCTCGTTACCATGGCACGTTTTAATTAAGTGTAAGGATTTCGTGTTGCGATAACAGAAAATACAGCTCCCTTTTGTCTGCCTCCAGGCCTCTTAGGAATGGACAGGGGGTGTGGAGCTTGGAGCTGGAGCTTAGGAGAGGGGCTGGGGAGAGCAGCCCCGGGACGGGACGTCTCCACTGTCAGGGATGTGCTGGGAGGCTGTCCTGCTCTCACCCCCTGGTAGGCAGCCTCTGCTTCCACAAGTGACTGAGACCATGGGGGTGGGGGACACAGAAATAGCAGGAACATCAGGGAAGCTACAGCCTGCACACAGGTGCACTTGTGCTGTGCCCATGACGCACACCCCGGAGCCTTCTGTCTCAGCCTCTCCCAGACCCAGCCCAGGGTGCTGTCAGTCTGAAGCCAGCGTGCACTTGGCTAGGAGCAGGCATGAGGCCTCCCACAGACGCAGCTTGGAACCGAGTGGATGGAGCTGGGCAGAGGCGAGCGGGCCCACTCTGCAGAGGGGTGATATCTGGTTCATGGGGGTTAAGGACCCACCCACCGTATTCAGACCAGGATTTGAGTCTGGGTTTGTCCTCCACCCAGGCTGCCTATTCCACATTCTTTAGACACCTGCTGTGTCTGAGCACTCGCTTGGACACGTATCGAGCACCTCCTGTACACTGAGCACTCTGGAAGGTCTGAGGAGATACAGATGAGACCCATCCCGGGTTCATCATGTGTGTAGGCAGTGCTGCCTGATAAAAATAGAACGCCAGCCACATGTGTTATTGTGAACGTCCTAGTAGCCACGTTCACAAAGGAAAGTAAACGTGAAATCACTGTTAATAAGCAAATCCCTCTAACACACCACCCAGGCGTCACCTCAGCATGCTCTCGTATTAAGTCTTAGGAGTCAGGAGTCTGTCTTACACTGACAGAATATCTCAATTCAGACACTTCCCCCTGTCTTATTGTATTAGGGTTCTCCAGAGGAAAAAAATCAATATGAGAGATATAGGTATTTAAGTGAGAATTTTTTTAAAAGTGAGGTCTTTCTAGGTTGCCCAGGCTGGCCTCAAACTCCAGGGCCAAGGAATCTTCCTGCCTCAGACTCCCATGTAGCTGGGAGTACAGGTGTGTGCCACCATGCTGGACATGTAAGAGAGAATCTGTGATGGAAATTGGCTCAGGTGATCATGGAGGCTGAGCAACCCCCAGTATACATTGTTTACAAACTGGAGAACCAGAAAGGCCAGTGGCAGGCATCAGCCAGTCTGAGTCCTACGGCCTGAGAACCAGGAAGCTGTGTCTGTCAGCGTTCTCATCGCTGTGAACTAAACATCTGACACCTAAAGGAAACCTAGAGGAAGAAAGGTGTCCTGGGGATTGAACCCAGGGACGCTCTACCACTGAGCTACACCCAGCCCTTTTCGTTGTTTTATTTTACGACAGGTTTTCGCTAAGTTGTCCAGGTTGGCCTTGGACTTGCGATCCTCCTCCTTAGCCTCACTAGCAGCTGAGATTGCAGGCATGTATCACATGCCCAGTAAGATGCTCAGTCTCCAGGAGGATTCCAACCCCAGAGCCAGCAGGTCCCCTCCACTCCAGGCTGGGGAAGACACGACCTGCAGCACGGCAGCTCCACCCTACCCAAATCTCCCCGGGCTTTGGAGACCATGGAATAGAGGTCAGGAGCCTCCCCTGGCCAGTCTGGGGAGGATAAACAGGCAAAATGAGGGAGGTTGTGACCAGAGCATCTGGGCAGGCCAAGAGTGACACTCACCCCCACAATGCTTCCTGCCCTGCCAAAGGTAAGACAGCTTTGTGAGCAGCCCGATTTGATTGACTCATAACCATCAAAAGGCAAAGAAAAGCTGCCCCTTCCTAAGCAGCTAGTAGCCACGTCCACGTTCCTGGAGGCTGAGCACTGTGTCCGACTTGCATTTCCCTGTGTAAGAGCCAGCCCAAGAGGAAGGGGTGATTATGGCAACATTTGACGCATGAGCTAACTGAGTCTGGAGAGAAAACGTGTTCAAAGTGTCACAGCTAGGATGATGGTCGTCTGCTTCAAACTGTGCAGAACGCCTCTTCCTTTCTACATTCTTCTCAAAACCAATCAGGGAAGCCTGGGGGGTAGAAACGCATAGGTGCTGCCGATGGTGTCTTGAACCCAAAACCTTCCAGCATCGTTCTGGCCCGAGAGCTGACCCTAAGGTCCCAGCAGAGGCCTGCAGTACTTATCACGCCGGTTATGCGGACTGAGGGTTCCATCGGATGCCCCTGGCCGGGGGCACAGGCTCCGTGGGGAGTGGAGGAGGACCGACTGGACTCTGTCGCCCTGTAGCCCTCCCTCTGGAAAGGCTCCAGGTCTTGCGCATTCCCGTGAGCACTGAAGAAGTGAAGCTAGACACGATCCCACACGCCCCTGGCCTGGGCCTGGGCGTCAGGATTCACAAGGCGTTCATAGGCCGGTTCCCACTGCACCCCTGCAGAACCTGGTAGAGTGAAATACCGAATCCCCTTTTCACAGATGAAATGAGGGTCAGAGCGGTGAACCCCCGGCTCAGGTCCCAAAGGGAGTGCAAACCCAGCTTCGGAATTTGGGGGCGGTGAGGAATGAACATGCAGCCTCCCTGTCCAACGCTGCTAAGAAGTTTACAACGTGGCCGTGGGGCACAGACCCAAACGCGGCCCTTCCGAGCATGGGCCAGGCCCTGGCCCCAAAGCCAAGTGAGCCAGGACGTGGCGGGGGTTCCAGCACGCTCCTGCACCCTCCCTCTAGCTGCCCCTGCAGTCCCCAGCGTGGGGAGGGGTCCTCTGAGCAGATCTGCAGCCGAGGCGCCCAGAGGCGGACCACAGGCTCCAGCAGGGGCCCCCACGTCGCTGATCGCATTATCTGAATTCAATTGTGATTCCCTCTAATTACAATCCTTTTCTAGGAAAAAGAGGCCCAAACTGAATTAGGAGGGGGAAACAGTCAGTCTATACTTTCATTCTGAGGGGGCAAAAACAGAATAAAAGCAAAATTAGATTTTACTCTGAGTCCTGGGTTTAGGAGCAGAGGGTCTGGAGCGAGTCTCGCTCCTGACCAAAAAAAAAAAGTCCTTGTGACTAAGAGAAAGACTTCTCTTTGACCTCGGTTTCCTTATCTGTAATGGAAATAAAATAACTATTCTTGGTACTTTTATGAAGATTAAAAAAATAACACAGTGGTACTTAATCTTTGGGGGGAGGCTCTCAAAAATGTATCCTCCTAGCTAGCATGGTGGTGCACACTTGTAATCCAAGCACTTGGGGCGGCTGAGACACGAGGATTACAGGTTCAAAGCCAGCCTCTACAAATTAGGGAGGCCCTCCACAGCTTAGTGAGACCCTGTTTCCAAATAAATAAAATTTGACAGGGGGGGGTTTAGCTTGGAGGTAAAATGCCTCTGGGTTCAATTCCCAGTGCCACAAAAAAAAAAAAGTATCCTTTTGTTTAGTTTCAGGGAGTTCCATGGTCCCCTGAAGTCTAAATACAGAGTCCCTAGAAATACCTGGAAGTCAGTTAGGAAATGCTAAGATAAGGAATTAAGGTATTTTTCATTGTTTTGTGGGATTCTGAACCACTGTAGTATGAATAGATTGAATTAGAAAGGCTTTGTTGAAATGGCTTTTTACTAAACAGGCCAGAGGACCCATGCATTACTTTATTTCTTCTCTGGCATGAATATTTCATAAATTACATGCAATTATTAGCAACATCAACACTAGCAAATTAATTACTGTCAATTCATATTAATAAAATTGCATTTTGTAATAAATAAAGTTAGTTTACTGCGCCCCATCAGTCTCAGAGGTACTCACATTTGTCAATTGTCCTCTACTTCAGGCTAAAACAAAAGTAATCAAATAACTAATTATTGTACAAAATGTATCACTGCTTACACGTCAATGAAAACTCACAGTTATTTATAACCCTGAGGACTGAATATTCAAATCGGTGTTTATTACTATGCTAAGAGGAATTTTCCAGCCCTCTCCTTTTTACCTACTCCCAGTCTGCAGCCCCAGCCAGCCGAGCCCCGAGAACGCGGCCAGGAAGGACAGCGCCCCTCGGTGAACGGAGCTAAGCAAGGTTCTGGCATCGACAGCCACAGCCCCACGCCAGAGCCAGCAGCCCATGTCTTGACTTCAGTGTCACGTAGGCTCTGGCGCCTGTTTCTTATCCTTACAGATTAAAAAAAAAAAAAATCTCCTCCTTTAATAAAGGCTCCAGGGTTGTAACCTGGGGTGTGACGCTCATCTGTCCTCCTGTGCCCACTCCAAGGCCAGGGGTAACCAGCTCATCAACCTGCAATGCAAATGATGGCAACGACTTATCCACAAAGCCTGGGACAGGGTTGAATGACACACGGCTGGACTCCTCTGAAGCTCACTCGCTGGTCGGTACGTTAGTAGGTCCACGTGACAGGTGGAGAAACTGAGGCTGTTCAGTGCATGACTTGTGTGAGAGGGCTGGGGTGGGAGGGAGGAGGGCAGCCGAGAGTGGAGCCTGCCCCGCTGACCTCCCTCCCAGGACGCGCGCTGGTAGAACTCCGAGGCCCTCGAGGTGGCCACAAGTGCCTGGCTGCCGTCTGCCCAGCCGGGAGCTGGCTTCCTCTCTAGGGGGTTCACACTTGGCCAGGACACAAGGCCAGAGACAGTCAGCTCCAAATGGGCCGGAAGTGTCTCAGACCCTCAGTATTTAACAGCTAATTTAAAAACTGTGGCTAAGACCGGAGGGTCACAGGTTCAAGACCAGCCTCAGAAACGTAGCGAGACCCTGTTTCAAAACAAGAAAATGAGCCGGGCGTGGTGGCACATGCTTGTAATCCCAGTACTTGGGAGGCTGAGCCAGGAGAATAGAAGATCCATGCCAGCCTCAGCTACTTAGTGAGGCTCTCAGCAACTTAATTAGACTCTGTTTCCAAATAAAGTATAAAATAGGGCTGGTAGTATAGCTCAGAGATAGAAAAGCCCCTGGGCTCCACCCCCAGGACCACAACAACAACAAAAAAAGTAGGGCTGGGGGTATAGCTTGGAGGTAGAATGCCTCTGGGTTTAATTCCCAGTAGCACAAAAATAAATAAATAAATAAAATGTGTCAACACCCATTTTGCCCAGGGGGAAAATTCTTTTCTAAAATTCATACAACGCTTATAAACACAGACACATGTCAAACTATTCACAACATAGGCCTCGCCAGCTGAGTCTCTGCTTTATTATCATATATGACTTACAGCACAATGTTGGTTTCCTGGGGCTGCTGTAACAAGTTACCACAAACTAGGTGGCTTCAAACCAGGAGAATTTATTCTCAAGGTCTGGAGGCCAGGTACAGAGGGCGGGTCGGCAGGGCTGGCGCCTCCTAGGCTCTAGCAAACACTCTGTTCCTGCCTCTTGCACTTCCCCAGCCCAGCGCTGTGATCTCTGCCTCCAGCCACATCAGCCTCTGTCTATGACAGTCTCTGTGTCTGATTTCCCCCATCACAATTCCAGATACACTGGATAAATATGACCCCACCTCAACTTGCTTACGTCTGCAAAGACCCTACTTCCAAATCGGGTCACACTCTGCATGAACAGGAATTTGGGGGGAGAGGCACTGTTTGATCCAGTATAGAACACACTTCTTGATTCAGCCAGGGGATACTTGGCTGCGCTGGACACAGGTGCTGGCCCATCCAAGGAACGTGTGCCTCGCGGATACCAGCTAGACACCAGAACCACCCAAAAGGGCCTGCAACAAACAGCCCCAGGCCCCACCCCGGCCATCCTGACTTCAGGGCGAGGCCAGAAGTCAATGTTTAGTGGCTGTGATTCTTGAGGGAGCAGCTGGGCTCGAGGACCTCTCATGTAGGAAAGCTTAATCAGTGCAGACAAGACCAGCTAACCTGGGTGAGCCAGGCATGGAGCGAAGTGCCCCCCAGGCCCGCTCATTCTGCCTCACTCCATGAGGACGGTCAACACATCCGTCCAAGGGCGTGTCCATGATGAATCCAGAAATGAAGGTATGAATGAATCCACTGCAGGAGAAATAGACGGCAGAAGATGCCAGGCAGAGGAGCTGTGCCAAGAGAGGCCAAGGCCCACGGGACTCGGATGAGTGCAGGGAACAGTGGCTGAGACGCAGCCTGCATGGGGCCAGGCAAGTAGCAGACAGGGAAACAGCGGTAATA
This sequence comes from Muscardinus avellanarius, assembly GCF_963383645.1. Lineage (NCBI taxonomy): Eukaryota > Metazoa > Chordata > Mammalia > Rodentia > Gliridae > Muscardinus > Muscardinus avellanarius. The sequence continues at coordinate 154,132,368 of NC_137789.1, read as the reverse complement.
ACAGCAAGAGCAGCTGCTCGTTCCTGGGCGGTCACAGCCCACGTGCTGCCCAGGGATTTGTGTGTATCTTGTATTTGCCAGCAGGGCATTAATATGATGCCCATTTTACAGACAAGTAAACAAGTGCAGAGAAGATAAGCAACTTGCCCAAGTTCACAAAATTTGTCAACAGCAAGATCCTGGCCTTGGGCCCTGATCCACCTGGCTGTGGGCCACCCTGTGCCCCGTGCTGGGACTCAGACTCTACGCTGTTATATGGTCACCGGCCGGGCTCTCTTGCCAGGAGCTGAGCAGGCAGGCGCTGGGCCTGCAGCTCCGCCTGCGGAGGGAAGACCCCTCAGGAGAGAGGCAGGAGCCTCCTGGTGACCTCAAGGGGACAAGCATGGGGACTGACGTGACTATCCTGAAAGAGGACTGACTGACCCAGATGGCAGTTTCTTAAATAAAAACTCCAGATGGGAGGTTTTACTGCAGGCTAATTATACCACCAGAAGATGCATCATTTTGGCAAATATCCCCATTCCCAAAACGTGGAAAAATCAGTCCGTATCACACAGGCTCTTTCTGTTGATCTGAAAAAGTATCATCTCCAAAACAGTGCTGTTGACTTTAAACACGCAAACCAACAACCACCAAAAGTCTTCAGTTACCTCAAAAGGAGGAAAATACTAGAACACGCTATCAGGGGCCACAGGAACACAACCCGGAGACCACCTGCCACTGTCCACAGGAGGTGGCTGAGGCTCAGAGAGGTGATCCTGTCCAGACCACGCAGCGGGCTGGGAGCCAAAGAGCCTGCGCACCCCAGCCCCGCGCTCCCAGGCCCAGGCCCTTTTCCCTATTTCCATCCTACTCTGCAATTTCTTTCACAGAAAGGCTTCTTCTGCAAACCTAAGAGCAGAAGAGCAAAAGCACACGTACACAGGTGCACACAACATTATCCTTAAAGTTAGCAAAAGTCCCTGAATCCGGGAGACCAAAGGCAACATAATATTGTCCTGAATTTATGATGCTCTCCCCATATTATTTCTCTCTACAAATTTGCTTTTTAGCAACAGGAAGAGTTAAGTTGAGTGACTGTATTAACTCTGGATTTCTTGCTTTTAATAGCTGGTGTCACCAACCCTCATGTGATTCAAATTTAGTTGCTTTGCATCTAATTAAAGCATTGCACACACAAAAAAAGGTAATTTGACATCGAAAGGAGTGAGAGAAGACCAGAGAAAAGAGGGGACATATTACTTAACTTTATGATGATAATTACCTGAGCACAAAGGCACTTATAAGAACATTCTACGCTGGATATCATCCAGAAAAATTAAACCTATGTCGCTGCTTCAATCCATCTGAATACTGGGAATTGGCAGAGAAACATCTATTCTATGAATAATAGCCTCTACAGTCCCAGAGGACAGCAGTACATGAATTTTAAAAAAAAGAAAAGAAAAGAAAAGAAAAAGAAAGAAATAAAATCTCAAGCCTTTTCCAAAATGGTGCTAATGCGCCAGTGGAACTTAATTTTATAATTTACTGGCAGTCAAGATGGCAGGAAATAAAATAATTTGCTATATTCTGCACAACAAACCCTGCTTTTCCTGGGAAGGGGTAATTATCCCCATGGAAAAAAAAAAAAAAAGAAAAAATACGCCATCTCATATTAAGCTAAAGTCTCATCAAGAAGAGAAAAAGTGCCTCATTACATGTAATTACCAGAGAATTAGAAACATCATTTAACTAAATGAGCGAATAATGCTCAGGATATTGAAGAAACTTGCCTGCACTTCTGCAAAGCACTCTAAGTCCCATTACAAAAATTGCCCCTCTTTAATGGAATAATTTTAGGCCTTGTCTGCCTTGCTTTAAAAATAAAGAGCCTCCGAGAGGCAGAAAGAGGCTGAAACTGCCATAAACAACTGTTGAAAGGGACTGGAGAGAAGGCGCTGTCTCTCTTGGAGACCAAGACTCAGAATGACTCATAATCTACCATAATCAGGAAAATTAAACCTGAGGACTTGAAAAAAAGAATTGCCCCCGTCTTAATTGCCCTTCCTCAAGCCTGCGGTGCACTCGTGAGTATGTATTAGGGATACGACTTGAAAGACTTTCAAGCCCGGGTACCGCTTCCCCGCTCCAATACAAAAGCAGTTACGGTCATTCGATGTTCTCTTAAAAAATAAAATTACAACATACCTGCAGATTGATGTTTATTGTGACTTAATGCAATGATTTTCTAGCTATTCAAAAGCTTCCAGGCTTGGGTTGGGCTCTCCTCCCTCCCCCTTTTCCTTAGCTTTTAATATCTGTCAAGATTTAGCATAAAAGCTGTGAATTTAATATAACCATCTCACCGTAGAGCAATACTAACCCTTATTCACCCAGGAGCCAGGGGAGGAAAGGATTCTGGTCGCTTCATCTTAATTTCTTGACTTTAGAGCATGTAAAATTCAGAAAGGAATTGGAATTGGTCAGATTCTTGATAATTAAACAAAAAAAAAAAGCCTAAAGAAGTCACTTTAGAGAATAAAACAGAGGTAGAGAAGGGACATGGCATCATTTGAAGATCCTTCCCCGAAACCAACAAGGAGCCAACACACGGGCCTCACACAAGGGCCAGGCCCCTGGCTGGGTCAGGTCGAGCCATAGCAACAGAACACACCATTGGCTCAAGCCCTGGGCTTTCGGTCATTACCAACCACAAAGCCTCATGTTAGCAGCAAGGAAGCTAAGCCAGCCCAGGGCTACAGAGAACCTGCTCAGAGCCCTGTGGTCAGGTCCAGATGCAGATTCATAAAGCAGTCATCTCTCAGTGGGGCAGGAAGGCTAGTGCTACTCACCACACCACGTGTGAACTCTCTGACCCTTGGAGATGCATGCCTTCCTGGCCCAGCACACATGAACGGCAGGGAGTGGAGAAGGGGACGCCGCCAGCACAGTGGTGTGCTCCTCACAAACACCTGCCTTTGGGGTGCTTGAAGATGGGGTCTGGGGAGCAGTAGGGAAGGCAGGAAATAGCTGAGCCTGAACTATCCCTCTGCCTTCCTGGGTCCTTAGGCATGTCCCTTGGAACTACTTCCAAGGTCTAGGGACCTATACCCAAGAGATAAAAAAATAACAAAAGGCCAGGCATGGAGGCACAGGCCTATACTCCTAGTACATGGGAGACAGAAGGATCACAGGTTCAAGGACTGCCTCAGCAACTTAGCAAAGACCCCCAGCAACTTAGTGAGCCCCTATTTCAAAATAAAATAGAGTTGGAGGTATATCTGGTTCAATCCCTAATACAAAAAAAAAAAGTTTTTTCACACCAGTTTTATCATGAGGTTGATCAGGACAGTGCCAGCTCTACTTCACACCCAAACTTGGAATGATCCAGACAGCTGGCCTGCCTCCAGCTGCCAAAGGCAGTTTGACCTGGTGGTCAAACTGGTAGTGGCTGTAGAACAGATTCTGAGAGTTTCATCAGGCCTAAAATTCATAAACAACACTTTGGTTCAATTCAGTTCATCAACCAGCATTTATCGTCACAATGTAGGCAAAACAGACTATGAATATTTGAACCCCATCTTTTACTTTTCTTACCACTTCCTGCCAAATCATCCATCTTGTGCCATTAGTTAAGCAAAAAAAAATTTTATTTATTTTTATTTTTTTTTTTTTTGGTGGTACTGGGGTAGAACCCAGAGGCTTTCTACCTCCGGGCTATACTCCCAGACCTATTTTATACTTTATTTGGAAACAGGGTCTCACTGAGTTGCTGAGCGCCTCACTAAGTAGCTGAGGCTGGCTTCAAACCTGTGTGATCCTCCTGTCTCAGCCTCCCAAGCACTTGGATTACAAGCGTGCGCCACCAGGCCCCGCCTGTTAAGCAAATATTTTAAATCACATGAGCTAGCTAGCCAAGAGATACAGCAAACATTGATCATCCTCTGTGCCAAAACCATAGCAATGACAACTAAATCGTGAAAGAAAACAAAAAAGACAGAGCCCAACTCTAAAACAAAACAATAAACACTTCTGTAGAGTGGAACAGCTGATCTCTGGGACCAGAAGCCGGAAGCAGCAAGAGTGAGCTTGATTTCTACTGAGCAACTGGACGCTGCTGGGCAGGATGAGGGGATTAGAAAGGAAAAAGTCAACACTTCCAGGAAGATGGCGACTAAGAAAAGCAGCGTTTATGAGCCCTGCTAAAACTCGATCTCTATTGCCACAAAATCAGTGCTTTTCATAGCCAGAAAACGCCATCAGCAGAGAAATAAAAAATGTAAACATAAGGGACAGAGAAAAAAAAAGACTAGAAGAACAACCAGAGACCAGAAATCAAGCCCGCAATGCAGCAGCGGGGCCACGCCAGCACCATCTTCCCTCACAGCACCAGGATCCAGAGAGGAAAAGTAAATTTATGTCTTCAAAACCAGCACTAGGGAAAATACTCAAAGAGATTAACTACAAAGAAGAAATAGGTAATACACATCAGAACCAGAGAAACAAGATTTTCCACCCAGCAGACAACTAAGCAAAGAAGAATATATTCATGTGTTTATTGGTTAAAATCTTTGGAGATTCATTATTTATTTTAGTCTTTTATCTATTTCTAAATTGTATTGTTTGTTTTTATTGTTGCTAATTCTTAGGATTTCTTTTTGGAATATTAATACACCTTCAGATATAGCATTTGGAAATATTTTACCCCATTCTATCAGTAACTTTTAACTCTGTTTACACTGTCTTTAGATGTACAATATTTTTTTTATTTCTTAGAAAGTTTTTTTGTTTATTCTGTTGTTGCCTGTGCCTTTGAAATCATATCCAAGAAATCACTGCCAATTTCAATGTTGTAAAGTGTTATGACCCAGGTTTTCTTCTAAAAGTTTATAATCTTAAGATTTACATTAAGGTCTTTTATCTATTTTGAGTTAATATTTGTATATGGTGTTAGGTAAGGGTCCAACTTTATTCTTTTTCATGTAATTATTATTTTTCAACAATATTTAGTGAAAGGATCATTATTTCCTTCACCAAATGTTCTTGGAAACCTTGTCAAAAATAACTTGATCATATATGGAAGAATTTATTTCTAGGCTTTTTTACTCCACTGGTTTATATATCTGCCTTCACAGCAGTACTACACTGTTTCAATTAATGTAGCTTTATAAGGTTTGAAATCAGAAAATATACATCTTCTAGCTTTGCTCTTTTTTGAGACTGTTTTGGGTATTTAGAGTACATATGTCATGTTAGGATAGATTTCTTCTGGGAAAAAAATATATGATAGTTTCACCTTAAAAAAAGAAAAAAAATCCTCTGGTAAGAAAGAAAGCAAAAAGAAATATTGAAATGTTATCTCTAAGTGATCAAAAGTTTGATATCAGACAAATGAATCTGTTATGTGAGATTATCATTGTTAATTTTGGATAAATTGCTATAATATTAGATGTCAACCACTAAGCCAAACATGGGAAGGAGGGAGGGGGAGGGAATAGTGTGGGGTAGGGACTAACTGGGTGATGTGTGCACGTATGTCTACACAAGCTTTTTATCCCATTATGATGTATGAATACAGTGCACCAATAAAAAAATTTAAAAAAAATTTAAAAAAATTTTTTAATCAACAGCAATAGCAAAGGACTAAAACGTAAAGCCTCCACTCATAATGAGCCTAAGCTGGGCGTGGTGGTGCACACTTGTAATCCCAGCATTCAGGAGGTTGAAACTGGAGAATCTTGATTTGCAGTCAGCCTCCGCTACTTAGGCCATTTGCAACTCAGTGAGACCCGGTTTTAAAATAAAAGAATAAAAAATAGGGCAGGGATGTAGCTCGGAGGTTGAATGCCCCTGGGTTCCATCCCCAGACCTGCAAAAAAAAAAAAAAAAAAAAAGATGATCCTAGGCTGAGCATGGTACTTGGAAGGCTGAGACAGGAGGATTTCAGATTCAAAGCAAGTCTCATAAATTATAAATTTAGGGAGGCCCTCGGGAACTTAGTGAGACCCTGTTTCCAAATAAGAAATAAATTTTTAAAAATCAGACTGGGGGTTTAGCTCAAAGGTAGAATACCTCTGGGTTCAATCCCCAATGCCACAAATAATAATATAAAAATAAAAATAAAAATAAAATATGACTAGAGTGTAGCTCACATGTAGAATGCCTTTGGGTTCAACCTCCAGTATCAAATATGAACTGGGTATGGTGACGCATGCCTATGATTCTGGTACTTAGGAGGCTGAGTCAGGAGGATCACAGGTTTGAGGACAGCCTCAGCAAGTAGCGAGATTCTCATCAACCTAGAGAGACCCTGTCTCAAAATAAAAATAAAAAAAAAATAGGGCTAGGGATGTAGGTGGGAAGTAGAACTAAAGATTTGTACTACATTTGAGTACCAAGCTAGGATCTATAAAAATAAGTTCACAACTAGAAATATCACAGTGAAACCTCAGAATACAAAAGATAAAGAGACAAGCTTAATAGCTTCCAGAGTATGGTGGTTAGTTTTATAGGAATGTGGCAGTGCCCAGATATTTGATCAACATTATTCTAATATTTCTGTGAAAGTATTCTAAAATGAGACTTATAGAGGGGGGTTGTGGGATGTGTGTGTGTGTGTGTGTGTTGGGGTTTTTTTTGTTGTTGTTGTTTTGTTTTTTGTTGTTTTTTGTTTGTTTAATCCTCCTTCCAAATCCTCTCCCAAGCTTCTTCCCTTGTACATACATTTTCTCTCCTCCCAATCCCTTTTCTATCTTTTCTCTTCTTTTTATCGTTCCCTTGTCTTGTATTAAATCCACTTCATATCACTATACTAGAAACTCTACATTGGTTACTAGGATAGTACTACATTTGTACATCTCTAATCTCTAGTATATACTACCTTACTAAACTCATATACTCATACTATTTGACCCTATCTGAGACCCTATTCTTCCATTTACTCCTTCACTTCCCTCCTTACTCAGCCTTCACTGTTGAATACAATACAGCTTGCCCTTGGATATACCAGCTGACACCTAGAAACTAAGAGAAATCTACCAAAAGCAACAGGTACAAACTTCTGAAATCATGGGAAGGAGGAACAATCACGGAGCAATAAGCTCCCACAACGCCACGATAACAGACCTGATAACACAGAAATGCAGAGACCTCCAAGATCAAATCAGGAATATAACCGAGAAATAATACAGGATTTCAGAAAAGAATTTAGAGAAAGTCTGAAAGAAATAAAGGATGCAATCATTGAAGTAAAGGCATCAATTCAAACTTTAAACAATCAATTAGACCACATGGAGAATAGAATCTTGCTCCTGGAAGAGGATCACTCCAAAAACAAACGCATAATTTATAACTTAGAAAAAAACAATTCAACAACAGGAACAGGACATTGAAGAAATATGGGCCCATCTTAAGAGAGCCAACCTAAGAATAATTGGAATAGAGGCAGGAAAAGAAGGTGAAACCAAAGGGATCAACAATCTCTTCAAGGAAGTAATAGCAGAAAATTTTCCAAACATAGAGCAAGAGGTCGATACACAAGTTCAGGAAACTTATAAAACTCCTTTTAGACAAGATCAGAGAAAAGGTTCCCCATGCCACATATTTGTCAAAATGATTAATGTAGAAGCCAAGGAGATAATCTTAAAGGCAACAAAAACAAAAGGCCAAGTGACATTCAGAGGCAAATCAATTAGAATCACTCCAGACTTCCCAAACCACGTCATGAAAGCCAGAAAGGCCTGGAGTAACATATTCCAAACTCTGAAAGAAAGCAACTTCCCACCCAGCAAAACTATCTTTCAAATTAGATAGGGAAATAAGAAGCTTTCATGACAAACAGAAGCTGAAGGAATTTATGTCTTCAAAACCAGCACTAGAGAAAATACTCAAAGAGATTAACTACAAAGAAGAAATAAGTAATACACGCCAGAACCAGAGAAACAAGAATTTCCATCCAACAGACAACTAAGCAAAAAAGAATAAACAGTATTTCAAACAGAAATAAAATCTTAACATGTTAGGAATTAAAAATCCTCTCTCAATAATCACACTAGAAGCTGGGCCTGGTGGCGCATGCTTGTAATCCCAGCATTTGGGAAGCTGAGACCGGAGGATTGTGGTTCGCGGACAGCCTCAGCTACTTAGTGAGGCCCTTTGCAACTCAGTGAGACCTGGTTTCAAAATAAAGAATAAAAAAATAGTGCAGGGGGTGTATCTCAGAGGTCAAATGCCCCTGGGTTCCATCCCCAGACCCGCAAAAAATAATAATAATAATCACACTGAATGTAAATGGCCTCAACTCCCCAATAAAAAGACATAAAGTGGCAAAATGGATTAAAAAAAACAGAACCCTCTATCTGCTGCTTGCAAGAAACACACCTTACAAGTGAAGAAATAGAAGCTCTGGTACTTTGTTGGTGGGACTGCAAGTTGGTGCAACCACTTTGGAGAACAGTATAGAAGATCCTCAGAAGAAGGAAAGCGAACTTACCATATGATCCCACAATACCACCTCTGGGTAGCTACCAAAAAGAATGAAAACCAAAACACCAAACTAATGCGTGAACAACTATGTTCATAGCTGCACAGCTCACCATTGCCAAACTGTGGAACCAGCCAAGATGTCCTTCAACAGATGAGTGGATTTCAAAACTATGGGATGTGTACACAATGGAATTTTGCTCAGCCATAAGGGAGAACAAAATTATGGCATTTACAGTGAAATATCACAAAAAATAAGAAATCAGATGCTTTTCTTAATGTGCAAAATATTAGGAAGAAATGTGTAACAGGAGCAACTCTAGATGAAGACGGAACCCTATAGAGGAGCAATGAAGGTGACATATCTGAAGGGATAAGAGGGAGGATAAGGGAAACTCTTTAAAGCACATGATGTACTCAAACATATAGTTAATCAGGAAGCCAAGCATGGGTAGGTGGGAGGGAGAATAAAGGGGTTAGAGATTGGGTAGGGGCTGATTGGGTGATGTGTGCATGTATATCTCCACAAGTTTTTTTTTCCCCATTGAGATGTATGACTACAATGCACCAATAAAAATTTATTTTAAAAAATACTGGCCCTTCCTAGCTCACAAGCAGACCACCTTTGGACCTGAACTAAAACTCCTTCCTGAGTTTCCAGCCTGCTGGCCTCCGCTATGAAATTTTAACCTCCATGTTTCATGAGCTAGTTTCTTAAAACAAATCTCTCCCTCTCTTCCTTTCTCACTCTCTTCCTCTCTCCCATTCTCTCTCTCTCTCTCTCTCTCTCTCTCTCTCTCTCTCTCTCCCTCTCTCTCACACACACACACACATACACACACACACACACACACACACACACACACACACATACACACATACATACACACCTACATAATTGATTTTGTTTCCCTAAAAAACTCTGACTCATACACAGGGGAGAAAATTAGCCTCTAAAGAAACAATAATTAGGCTCACAGCAGACTTCTGCAAAGCAAAAATTAACTGTCAAGCTAACATTTTATTTCCAGCTAAACTATCCATGGAGTATACAGGTGAAATACATATTATATGAACCACAGATAACAAATCTGATACTCCAATTTTTATTTGAAAAAATAAAAAGAAATAAAAAAAAGCTGGACATGGTGTCATCTGTAATCACAATACTTGAGAAACAGGATGGTTGCAAATTCAAGGGCAGTTTCAGCAATGTAGCAAGACTCCTAGCAACCTAGTGAGACCCTGTTTCCCAAAAGCAAGATCTGAGCGTACAGCTCAAAGAGGGTATAGACTGCCCTTGGGTTCAATCTCTAGTATCACACCCACTATACACACAAATAACTAATAAAAGATATATTTCAACAAGAAGAAAAATTAACGTAACCCAAAAAATGATTTTAAAGTATACATATATATTTTTATATAATACACATCTATACATATATGTATTCTTATGTAACCAACTGCTGAACTATAAAAATAACAAATATTTTGTAATTGAAGAAAACTAAAACTGTAAATAGTTATTAGATAATGAGAGGAGTATTCAATGAACAGATAACACATAAGAAATTACTACTGTTGCAAAGAAGCTTAAAATACTGAACAACCACAGCATTTGATACAAAAATATATAGTTAATTGTGAGAGTCAAAACATTTAAGCTAATTATCAGTCTATAGCTTCCAAACCAGAAATGCAATGGGGAAAAGAAAATGAATATAAAAAACTATCAATCCGCCGAGCTTGTAATCCCAGCTCTTGGGAGGCTGAGACAGGAGGATCCCACAGGTTCGAAGCCAGCCTCAGCTACTTAGTGAGGCTCTCAGCAACTTAGTGAGACCCTGTTTCCAAATAAAGTATAAAATAGGTCTGGGAGTATAGCCCGGAGGTTGAAAACCCTGGGTTCCACCCCCAGTACCACACACACAAAATAAAAACCCATCAATCCAATAGAAACAGAGGCATAGAAAAGAGAAAACAACATTGTAAACAAAAATATTCTAATAAGATAGAAAAACTGAATAAACTCATTAACATCACTATTCACAAAAATGCATAGATGGATTAAAGCCACCTATTAAAAGACTGAAATTATTAAACGTACATTTTATAATCTACCTGTATGATGCTTAAAATAGAAATACCTAAAACCCACAAAAAAGGCAGAAAATAACAAGATACAAGTACATAATACAAATACATATCATATGCAAAAGCTAACCAAAATAAGGCTCACAGAATATTATATCAGATAATGTTTAAGACAAACAGTATTAAAAGGGTTGAAGTAGCATACTTTATACTAATTAAAGGAAAATCCATGTAGAAGATATAATAATCATTCCTTATAATTACATAATACCATGTTCTCAAAATGATGTAATTCATAAAATACATAAAAATATAAGCCAGGCGTGGTGGCACACACTTGTAATCCTATTACTTGGGAGGCTAAATCAGGAGGATCACAGGTTCACAGCACGGCTCAGCAACTTAGTGAGGCCCTGTTTCAAAATAAAAAATAAAACAAGGCTGGGGGTGTTCTCTTAGCAGTAGAATGCCCTTAGGTTCAATTCCCAGTACCACAATCAATCAATCTATGTAAAGAGATTATATAAAGCAAAAACAGAGTTATACACAGCAACTGACAATCACAGATTTATCATGTCAGAAAATTGATAATGTAGCTCAAAGTTTAGTAAGAATATAACATAATACTTAACAAGTAGAGAATATTCTTTACTGATGTACACAAATCAAATGAAATCAATTGACAAATCACAGGACTGGTATCACTCAGACCATTCTGACAACATTACCATTAAGTTATAAGTGATTTTTTAAACTTAAAGTGTACTTTTCAGTAATTCATGTGCAGAAGAGGAAATCTCTGTAGAAATTATAAAGTATGTAAAACAAAGCCAGGTGTGGTGGCGCACGCTTGTAATCCCAATACATGGGAGGCTGAGACAGGAGGATCACAGGTTCGCAGCCAGCCTCAGCTACTTAGTGAGGCCCTCTGCAACTTAATGAGACCCTGTTTCAATATAAAGAATAAAAAAGTAGGGCTGAGGGTGTAGCTTGGAGGTAGAATGCCCCTGGGTTCCATCCCTAGTATTGCAAAAAAAAAAAAAAAAAAAGTATGTGAGACCAAACAATTATGAAATAACTTCATAACAAGACTTGTGAGATACTGCAAAGGTCTCCACTTCCCGAATGCTGGGATTACAAGCATGTGCACCACTCCTGGCTTTTATGTTTTTAAAGAGACTATGGAATAGGGTGAGAGTTCGGGGATATAGTTATACAATGCACCGCCATAAATAAAAGTCTTTTGAAATTAGATTTAATAAGTGTCCCGAAAGTCCAACACTACAGATGACAGTCCTAGAGATAAAAGGAAAAAAAGAGAAAAACAGAAATTTGCATTTATTTTTTTACCTTGTCAAAGGCTATCTGCAAAAGGAATATATGAGCCAGGCATGGTGGTGCACGCTTGTAATCCCAGCATTCGGGAGGCTGAGACAGGAGGATTGTGGTTTGCAGACAGCCTCAGCTACTTAGTGAGGCCCTCTGCAACTCATTGAGACCGTGTTTTAAAATAAAGAATAAAAAGCAGGACTGAGGGTGTAGCTTGGAGGTAGAATGCCCCTGGGTTCCATCCCCAGTACCTATAAAAAAGGAATATATGATAGGTAATATTATATATAATGTCATATGTGATATATATCCTCACAGATGAGCAGCTGGCAGCCAGAACGTAGGAAACTCGCCCAGGCTCGCATAGCCAGTCACTGGCAAAGCCCAGAACTGAGCCCCCGGCTGCCCGCTTTGGAATTTTCCATTACAGAATTCCTCTCACTTCAGGATTTTTTTCCTGCTGTGTCAATTTTCTTCTGTGGACTCCAGTTCAAGCCCCGCTCTGCCAGCCAAGCGAGCTTCCATACACTTTAGAAAGGCCGTTTCCCTGAAGGCGCTCGCCATCAGCTGCACTTCTCACATGAACTTGTGCTTCCAAGTTATTGACAACTTTTCTCCCAGCGCACCCCATGGAGAGAACATGCCCAGCTGGTCCTCTTTGGACTGTGACACACATCAAATTCTGAAGGTACAGAACTGGACAGCCTGATAACAAACAGGTAGGGTATATGGGTATGTCTAAAAATAAAGTTTTTAAATGAAATAGTACATATCTGGTGATTGTCAGTTGATTATTAACTACAGTACAGAACAGAAAAAGATGCCTACCAGCAAGCCCACAGAGCAGCATTTCAGAGACTCCATGCCACTGCAAGCTTTGTGTGGTGGTGCACAATTGCCTCAGTACTGGGGAGACCGAGTCAGGAGCACCACAGGTTTGCAGCCAGTCTCAGCAACATAGCAAGGCCTTCCCCAACTTAGCGAGACCTTGTTTCATACTTAAAAAAAAGTGGGGCTGGGGGTGTAACTCAAAGGTAGAATGCCCCTGGATTCAATCCTCAGTGAGAGAGAGAGAGAGAGAGAGAGAGAGAGAGAGAGAGAGAGAGAGAGAGAAACACCAAATACCCTGAAGCCAAAGTCTCACTGGAAGCAAGCTCTGTCCCTCAGAGCTCACCTTTACTCAGTTTTCCTCAACTTACTCACCTGCTTGCATGTGGACCAGTAGTGGCTCCTCTCACCCCCAAATCCAGAGGACTTCCGCCCAGCTATGGAGCCCACGGCCAATGGGCTCGATCTCATTAGTACCCCAAAGTGAATTCCAATTTATCCAGCTCATCTTTCTTGAGAACAAAAGTCCAATGTCACTATCCTCAGTCCAGCCAAGAAATCAGATGCCTTGAGTCAAGTGTCCATTTCAGGTCCACCTAAACATCTGGTGAGGTGTGGGGGTGGGGAGGGGTCGTGCATAGAGCTCTGTGGCTTTGGGTACCATCTCCAGAAAGAGATTTGGTCCAGGGCTGGGAAAGACTGTGTGTGGACGACAAGCCGGGAAAGTACCCTTTTGGGGGCTATCTTTAACAATGAGTTGAGGGTGCAGTGTATTTAAATTGTGTATGTTTCCACATGATGCTCACCCACTCTACTTCCAATACCTCTCGGCTTAAGAGAAAAGGCCTGCTTATATAAAGGGAAGAAGGATATACAAAACATGACGACTCCAAAGAAATTACACGAGTGAAACGGAAACGACCGGATACCCTGGGGAGTTGCTATACTGTTTGCGCATTCACACCCCTCTTAAGGTCAGGGAAAGAGGGCTTGTTTCTAAACGGCGCTAATTAATGTCTCCTTCCTCGCGGTTTACGGTCACTTTACTGGCTCCATGCCTGTCTCGCTCCAGTAGACCATAAGTTTCTTGAAGACAAAGATTACATGTGATCCATCTTTGAATATTAATTAACCATGTGCAATAAAACGCCATACATTGTGCTCATCACTTTTTATCTGTTATCTTACCTAATCCTTATAACAACACTATGAAATAGGCACTGCTATTGTTTCTATTTAAAGACTGAGACTCATAAGTCAAACAACCCACAATTCCATAGTTAGTATTCCGTAATTATTCAAACTTGACAGGTCTACCACTGAGCCTACTCTCCTGAACTCAATGCTATGTCGACGGTTAGGCTCGGGAAATGAATAAATGAGTGAATGAATGAATCCATTAGGAAAAACTGATCCACAAAGGCAGCCAGTGAGCTCAGCGCACTAAGGCTTTTTCCTGAGTGAGGTCAAAGATGCGGGATTTGCTGTTTTCCTGATCTAAAAACGCAGACCTCAAATAAACAAACCCCACCACTGGACCCAAAAGCACTGTGGTCACTCATATTGAAGGATAAAGGACAGAAAGAGACGTGGTCAGCATTAACTGGGAGGTTTCATGATTCTAAATCCATCTGGATCAGCAAAGACTCAGCTTCAGAAATGGTGGTGGGCCAGATCATCTTCACATGAAGAGACATCTCATGCGTCCTCAAGGCCACAGAAGCCAGGGACACTTCAGCACCTCCACCCATCTCTGAACAAACACTTGCCCTTCTTGATTTTAAAAGTAAAGGCGTTGAAAGAAGGGAAGTCATTCTGAAAAGCTGCACACGTGGCTCTAATGCTCTCATTCCTGTGCTAGTCGGAATTCAGATGAGGCTGACTTCAACCATGGAACAGGCCTTTAGGACTTCACACAGCGGGAGTGGGCAGTGAAGGTCTAGAGAGGGTGCGGGCAAGTCAGCAGCCATGGCCACCACGAAAAGGACTGCAAGGGGAGCTAAGGAGAAACCCCTGTGTAGCTAACATCCCAAGAGTCCACAGCAAAGCATCTGTGTTGGGGCATGGCTCCAGTTAAGCATCAGGGCAGAGACAAGAGTAAGGACAGGTGGGAGCCCAGCAGACACCTCTGCCACCGCCCATCACTGCACCTGACAGTGAAGAAACCCTAGAGGAAAGGTCACTGCTTTCCTTCAGACTTCCAGTCTGTGCACGCGCCCTTTTGGCTAACCCTAACCCAGGACCACAAAGGGAAGGGGACGCTGGGAAACGTAGTTCTCGGCTTAACCAAGTCAACTTAGCATCCACCAGACTCCTTTAATTAAATATAGAATACTTAGAAGTGATTATTCACATCTTTGGGGAGACTATACTTTTTATCATAATTACATGATAAATATTTCATGGTATATATCTTTGTCATATAATTAGGAATAAAAAAAATGTAGTCTCAAAAAGACGCTAAATAATTGAAATGGCTGAGGATGTGATTAAAGCTGTGACTGAAGGTAACCCGAGGTCTTTAGGCACGATCTCCCAAGCAACAGGCCTCCCAACAACTAGCCCAAAGCTATCATCACTCCTGAACTCTTTCTTGTAAAGTCTTACTTCAGGATAGAAACTTGCTTTAGGAAGCTCACAGGGGAAGATGGCGACCGGGGGATGCAGCATGTACCACGTCCTGCTGACACCTGATCTCCATTGCCTTAAAAAAAAAAAAAAAAGTGTTCTACAAAAGCCAGAAAAGAAGCTGGGCATGGTAGCACAGGCTTGTAACCCCAGCATCTGGGAGGCTGAGACAGGAGGGTCGCGGTTCACGGACAGCCTCAGCTAATACTTAACGAGGCCCTTCGCAACTCAGTGAGACCCTGTTTCAAAAGTAAAGAATAAAAAAATGGGAGGGGGATGTAGCTCGGAGGTAGAATGCCCCTGGGTTTCATCCCCAGTACCGCAAAGAAAAGCCATAAAATATCCTAATTGTAAAAATAACACGATAAGTACAAGGCGATCAGAGAACAGGAAAAAAAAAAAAAACCACCCCCGCCTAGCGGCCGGCATCACGCCTTCATCTGCCTCATTGAACCCAACTCCAGAGACGAACAGGAAAACAACCAGAGTAAGTGAGCAGCTGCAGCTCATCCAATCGCAAGCCATCAGTTCCTCCTGCAAAAACACCTGCTACAAGTTCCAGCAGTGGCAGCTGAGTGCACCACACCCTCCAGAGATCCAGGGCTGTGAGCAACACCACCAGAAAAGAAACCGGGCGGTGCCACAGCGGCGCCATCATGCTTCAACTGTCCCCGAATCCAGAGACAAGCAGGAAAACAGCCAAGGACCTGAAGAAAGCAGCTGCAGATCAATGGCTGCAACACACCAGTCCTCTGGGCAAACACTGGCTACAACTTCCAGCAGTGGCAGCCGAGCTCACCACGCCCTCCAGAGATCCAGACTAGTGCTCAACAACACAGGCCGGTAAAATTTGAGATACTTTTTATAGAATTGTGTACTGGACTGACCTGGTGTGGTGGCCGGCGCCATCTTGGCCCACTGGCCCGAACCATGATTGCTGGCTCCAGCTTCACAGCCTCAAGAAATTCTGACAGGTAATCCAAGAACTTGATGGGCAGAAAGCGGCAGCGGAGCTCCAACATCTTAAGCGACCAGCAGCGCACTTCCGGGATGGAGAAAAAGACCCAAAAGTCTGTGCGCTCACCAGAAGCTGCGCCCGCAGCGGCGCACTGTGCCCCCCGGAGATCTAGCCCGCAGAACAGCAAGGTAACCGCGTTGCATTACTGGGTAGACAACTGCCCAGAGCAGCTGCAGGGGCCTAATAGGCTAAGATCTGGTGGCCTATCCCGGAGGTAGTCCAGTTAGAACCTCCAGAGACACAGGAAAGGCCCATAATGCTCAGGGCGCAGTACCTGCACAGGGCGGGTGTACCTGCATAGCCCCCCACCCCCACCCCCCACCCCCCGCCTGTGTGGATAGGGAGGCACAGGCCCAGGGCTGGAAGGCCCAGAGCCCAGAGCCAGAAGGTGTAGAACACAGGCCTGGAACGCGCAGAGCTGAGGGCCTGAGATCACAGAACCCAGGACGGAGAGTGCAGGGGGAGTGCAGAGCCAGGGCCAAGGGTGTTGAGCAGAGGGTGGGAAAACATAGAACCCTGAGCTTACACGAAATTCACTTACAGTGACACCTGATGCCCTAACACCTGAGCACAAAGCTGTCAGAGGCGAGAGAGGGGTGCAAACACTCATAAAGTGGGTCCAAAAGCTGACAATAGGTTATGGAACAAATGAGCGACACTGAAATATACCACTCCTGGGTATCAAAGGGTTGAAATCAGAGAACTACAGTAACATATGCACACCCATGTTCATAGCAGCACAATTTGCAATACCCAAAATATGAAAACAATCTAGTTCTCCATCAATGGATGAATGGATTGCAGAATTATGGGAAACACACACAAAGGCATTCTATTCAGCAATAAAAAAAAGAACAAAATCATGTCATTTGCAAGAAGATGGAAAGACCTGGAGAATTTATGTTAAGTGAGATTAGCCAAAGAAAGAAAATGAAGGGATATGTTTTCTCTAATATGCCCAAATTAGGGAGTATTAAAATACCAGAGTTGACTCCAGATAATGGAGGGGAAACCTCAGCAAAGCTAGAAAGGAAGAGTAAGGGAGGAAGAAGGCTGAGGTTGGTTAATGGAGGAGCTACATTCGAATATGTGTCTAAGTGTGGATGTAGCCTAGATAACCTGGACACTCATTGTTGGGATGGTGGGAGGGGCACCAAGTACTGGGTGAATGTATGCCGTTGTCAATCTGATCCACAATATGATGTGAGACTATCGCATACCAATAAAATAAAATAAAAATAAAAATAAAGAAGGCCACAGGCTGGAGATGTAGCTCAGTGGTATAGCACTTGTCTAGCATGTGCAAGGCCCTGGATTCAATTACCAGTACTAAAAAATAGAGTAAGCACACAGATTTTTCCCATCTTCTTCTCTGCAAAATTACTAGACTTAAAAAACCTACACACCATCAAAATAGCTACCTTATTAACACATCTTTTTTGATATCCGGTGGTGCCCCCAAACATATACCATCTCCTGAAACCCCAGGTTTACCTAAACCCAAGCTGGACCCAGAAGTGGGGATTAGAGCATCTCCTGCACTACTGCTTGGCAGAATCCCTCCACAATGCGCCTTTTAGGGTTTTAATATATGAGATAAGATGGACTGTATCACAGCGCCCATATACTTCATGGCATACACATGGTAGATCGGATCTGAGCCTTGGGTTTATGGGCAGGCAATGGGCCACCCCCACCACCTGGACCAAAGGACACAAGAGTCTCACGCACCTACTCAAAAGCCCACCAGCCAATGGCCACGTTCTCCTAAGTCAACTTTTCACAGAGGTCTTTTGCCTGATTGTTGACTGGAGGAAAGGAGGGAGAGAAAGAAGGACTGAAACAAACAAACAAAGAAAAACAAGAAGGTCATAGGCCTGAATCACTGACCTTTGTGATTACCTGTAAGCATAGGCCAAGATAAGACTGTTGTCATTCAGCCTGACACAGACCTCTAACCTCTGAGGGATCTCACAAAAGACCCCTAGCATTTTTTTCCAGCTAGCAGTTGGCAGCGATGGATGATTCCATGGAAAGAATGGCCATGACTCCATGTTTCCTATGAGGCCCTCAGCCCTCGACAGAGAGCTGGCCTTAAAAAGGGCTTTAGATCTCAATTCTTTGAATGTCCAAGGAGCTAGGATACCTCACTCGGCAGATTGCAATAAGGTCAGAGGAAGCTTATTTCAAACTGATTTCTTCAGTTCCCAATCCCTCCCTGACCTTAATCTATATTCCTACAAAGCATAAATAAATAAATAATAAATAAATAAATGTTGATTAGGCCCCCGTCTCACAAAAATAACAATTCCACTCACAAATACTATCAACTCACATTTTGGCTCAGCTGTCACCCCATCCAACATATGTCCTCTCTCTCGGCAGGTTCTTCTCAAGTTGCCAAAAGCAAGACCTTTTACGAGCATGCATGCTCCCTTAGTTCCAAATCTACAACTAGATGCCCCCAGTAACAAATATTAAGAAATAACTTCCCCGAGTGGGGACGGGACCCGGGGGAAGCCCACCAAATGCTGTGTGCGTGAATGTCAGTATCACTATGAGCCTCGTTACGATGAGATACTAGTGCACCAAAAAAGCATAAGAAAAAAGTTGCTTCCCTCATCTTTTTCTCATCCCCTCCACTAAGCAAGTCAAGGAAACCAGTTTAGATTTATAAAGGTAAGTCTGTTCAGGAATAGGCTTATCTGTTGGCCAACAAGGTCTACACACTGTCCAAAGAGGAAACACCCTCTCCTCTAAGGTTCCATGTGTTCTGGGGCCATTTCCTAATTAAAAAAAAAAAAAATCCTTGGATGAAATTTTGGCTGGTGACCAAATTAAAACTTCACCTTAGAGCCGAGCATGGTGGGCACGCTTGTAATCCCAGCATTTGGGAGGTTGAGACTGGAGGATCGTGGTTTGCGGACAGCCTCAGCTACTTAGTGAGGCCCTCTGCAACTCAGTGAGACCCTGTTTCAAAATAAAGAATAAAAAATAGGGCGGGGAGTATAGCTTGGAGGTCGAATGCCCCTGGGTTCCATCCTCTGACCCGAGGGAAAAAAAAAAAAAAAAAAAAAAAAAAAAACCTTCACCTTAACCCAATTAAAATTTCAAGTCTAAATTTTCAGTTGGTCCTGATTTTTGAAGTCGCCCAAAGAGGCTAGTTTCTCTGCAAGTTTCCATGTGGAGTTGTCCAGAATCACCAGAATGGAGGTCCTGGGTAAACCTGTTTCATTATTTTCAGCCAAAATTGTCTCTTTAGAAAATATGAAATGTTCAACCTCTGTAATGTGGGTAACCAGTCAAACATTTACAGGCAGTAGCCTTGTTTAATGTTTAAATCAAATATCACAGCCGGGTGTGGGGGCACACGCTTGTAATCCCAGCATTCGGGAGGCTGAGACAGGAGGATTTCAGTCTGAGGACAGTCTCAGCTACTACTTAGTGAGGCCCTTTTCAACTCAATGAAACCCTGTTTAAAGAATAAAAAATAGGGCTGGGGGTGTAGCTCAGAGGTAGAATGCCCCTGGGTTCCATCCCCAGTACCAAAAAAAATAAAAAAATAAATCAAATATCACCACCACCTCTAACAATGTGCTAGTATCTGTAAAGAATTCACTATTCTGGAGTTAAATATAGTCCCTCTGATCTCAGCTACTTTTTTCTCCTGTCAAGTCAATTTATTGCAAATTCTGTTAGTAGAGTCCAAATAAATGAGACTTCTCTAACTCTGAGGGTTTCCAATTCAAGTGAAATGCAAAACCTTGGCCAATGGCTAGCAGCAGAGCCCAGGATGTTCTGAAATGGTGCACCTTACTGCAAAGCAGAGGTGAAGCACATCCCTTAATGGGACGCATTCTTCAGAGAGATGAAATGAGCAGACTGCCAAGCCTGCAAGGCCCAGGTCCTCAGTGTTAGTGCCCATTCTAGACTTCTGCTCGTAACTGGAAAGCCACCTCGCCTGCTGGACAGCACCAGAGGGCAACCCTGAAGAGGCTGGAGTCTGTCTGCTTGCCCTCCATTTCCACGATCACCTTTATGCTGTGACCACAAGGAAAGCCACACTTCTCCACAGGTCACCAGCAAGCTGAACAAGCTAACAGAGCTAACCCAGCAAGAGAACCACTTCTCTACCCAAAGCCTGATGAAGGTGTGCGATGCCATTGTTCCAAGCAAGGGAACTTAAGTGGAGGATGCCAAGAACTGAATGTCATGCACAGCAGTAAAGCAATAAGAAAATGAATAGTTAATTTTTTTTTTCAGGCGACTCAGTAGTAATGCTAGGTCTTTCTTAGCAGCTAAGGAGATATGGATAATATAACGCCGAAGACAAATTGTCTGGGCTCTTTAAGAATACATGGCCGGTGCTAAGAAAATCTTCAAGAGCCAAGTATTTTGAGAATTATAAAGTGATGCTATAACAAGGTCAGGAGTCCAGGTACATAGGTTTTAAATTACTGCAAGAGCCTATAACAGAGTCCTATAAAGGGATGAAAGGTACTTCATTACAACATTGGAAAAGCAAACTCAGGTGCTTCTGAGACCCTAGCAGGTGTAATTTGTACGGCTTCTTCAGGTTTGTGTTCACTGTAAAGAGTTGGCTAGTATGGCCAGAGGTGAAAGAATGTTTCTTCCGAAATTAGTTAATTAAAAAAAAACTATGGGAAATGAACCTTCACTTAAGTCTTACACCTGCTGCATTAAAGGTCAGTAAAGCAGTTCTTTTCCGTTTCTCTATTCAAGTCTTGTAATCTGGAAAGTCATACCAGCGGTGGTATATTCAAGGAAAATAAAACAAGATAAAATCAATTGCTATTCACTTCATATCAGTTCTGAAGACCAGTTGTCAAGTCAGCAGTTATATTACATAAGCAGGCTAACTCATGCCATGTTCTCCCAAATAGAGCCCTCTAGAAATTACAGTACAGTCTAGTTTTTACTTTCAGATTTTTTTTCCTGGACACATAATGCTTCCCAACTAAGAAGCCAGTGCCCTACACCCACCCCAGGACAAGTTCTGTGGGTATCCTTCGAAATGAAAGCATTGTTACAACACGCCACTGATCAAGGGGAAAGTGCCTTTGTACTCAATGGCCCAATTGGTATTTGTGGCCACTGGGAGCGAAGCTTTCATTTCTCTTAGCGTTAGTTCCAAAGCAATGTAGCCAGGTGCCATTTTGAAAGGAAACTGCTATAACTAGTCCTAATAGCTTAAATCAGTACTTTCCCAAGTGAAAGATGGGCTACCCAGAGACATTTCAAAGACTGAGGTGGGGAAGTCAAAGGAGAAAACCACGGACTTTGAGCTGTGTTCGCTTTCCAGATGACAACACATATGTGACATTTCAATATACCCGAACTCCTGGGTACAACTAACACACATATTTTCCTGAAGGAAAAGGCAACCCGGGTTAGGTTACACAGTTTTCACCCTTAAAGACCCCACAAGTCAGAGATAATGGCCATTCCTTCCGTAATGGGAGCTGGTGCTAGGAGGGCACATGGCGTGGCCACTCCCCACACAACCTCTCCGTGCGGAGCTGTCTGTGGCATGTCCACTTCCTTTCAACATCTTTTAACCACACTGACATTGAGTAAGGATGGGCTCGTTCCAGCATATACTTAGGATTTTATGCAAACTTTCAAAAATCCAAAACACATTATTGTATATAGATGCCACATCGTGATAAAGAGGTTAAACATTTAGGAAAAATGGAAAACAGGGGGAAGAAGTGGTACAAAGAGGCTTCGCTTATGTGTAAAGGTCTGTTTTAAAACAAAGAGATAGGCTGGGCGTGGTGGCACACGTTTGTAAACCCAGCATTCGGGAGGCTGAGACTGGAGGATCTCAGTTCGCAGACGGCCTCAGCTACTTAGCAAGGCCTGTTTCAAAAAAAATAGAGCCAGGAGTGGTGGTGCACGCATGTAATCCCAACGCTTAGGAGGCTGAGACAGGAGAATCGTACATGTTCAAAGCCAGCCTCAGCTACTTAGTGAGGCTCTCAATAACGAGCTGGGCATGCGATAGCTGGGCATGGTGGCAAATGCTTGTAATCCTAGCATTTGGGAGGCTAAAACAGGAGAATTGCAGGTTCAAGGACAGCCTCAGCTACTGAGTGAGGCCCTCTGCAACTTAGTGAGACCCTGTTTCAAAATAAGAAATAAAAAATTAGGCTGAGGGTGTAGCTCAGAGGTAGAATGCCCCCGGGTTCAGTCCCCAGCACCATAAATAAATAAATAAATAAGTAAATAAATAAATAAAGCTAGTCATGGTGGCACACGCTTGTAATCTCTGCATCCAGGAGGCAGAGACCACAGATTGCAGTTCGCAGACAGCCTCAGCTACTTAGCAAGGCCCTTTGCAACTCAGTGAGACCGTTTCAAAAATAAAAGAGACTAAAAAATAGGGCTGGGGGTGGAGCTCAGAGGTACAGTGCCCCTGGGTTCCATGCCCAGTACTGCAATAATATAAATAAATAAATAAATAAATAAATCAGATGAAAATGGCAAAATACTGAACATTTTGAAATCTAGATGATTGGTGTATGAATGTGATTTTGAATTTCCCTGAATGTTTAAAATATCTCAAAAATACTTTAAATAATATACTGGCTTATTTAGTAACTAGAAATCCAACAGTTACCTCGAAACATTAATTTATGAAAATGCCTAAAATATCAGCTAACCAATAATTACATCTGAGTGCTTCTCATCCATAGTGCAGGAATTTGCTATTTCTTGATTGTTTGGTGCACCCCCAATAAATATTTTATATATTTGTTCTTAATTTTATTTTATTTTATTTTTTGCGGGTTTGGAGATGGAACCCAGGGGGCCTTTGACCTCCGAGCTACACCCCCTGCCCTATTACACGGTCTCACGAAGTTGCAGAGGGCCTCACTAAGTAACTGAGGCTGTCCGCAAACCGCGAACCTCCAGTCTCATCCTCCCAAATGCTGGGATTACAAGCGTGCGCCACCACGCCTGGCTCTGTTCTTAATTTTATTTGCTAGGCATTATCCTCATTTTAGAGGAAGACACTGAGATTTAGAAATTAACTTGGCTAATAATGCAACGAATTAAGCAGTAAGTCCTGATTCAAAGGCTTAACTCCAAAGTTTACACTGTCTTTTCATACCACCTGGCCCAATAAACCAGCAGACTGGACTCTAGTGGACAAGGTGCTGGGCTCCTTCCTCTTTAAAGTACTGGCCAAGCCAGGCAATGGTGGCACAATGTCCTTAAGTCCCAACTATTCAAGAAACCGAGGGAGAACTGCAAATTCAAGGCCAGCCTAGCTTAGCAAGACCTTGTCTCAAAAAATTAAGAGCCAGGCGTGATTGCACACACTTGTAATCCCACTGCCTGGGAGGCTGAGACAGGAGGATCATGGTTCACGGCTGGCCTCAGCTACTTAGTGAGGCATTCTGCAATTTAGTCATAGACTGTTTGAAAATAAAGAAAAAAAAATAGAGCTGGGAATGTACCTTGGAGGTAGAATGCCCCTGGGTTCTATCCTCAGTACCTAAATAGATAAAAATAAAAAATAAGCCGAGCGTGGTGGCGCATGCTTGTAATCCCCACGCTTGGGAGGCTGAGACAGGAGGATCACACAGGTTCAAAGACAGCCTCAGCTAGTGAGGCTTTCAGCAACTTAGTGAGACCTTGTTTCCAAAAAAAATATATAAAAAAGGTCTGGGAGTATAGCCCGGAGGTAGAAAGCCTCTGTGTTCCACCCCAAAAAATAAATAAATAAATAAATAAATAGGCCTGGGGATGTAGCTCAGTGACATAGCACCCCTAGGGTCAATCACATTAATGCAAATATATATGTGTGTGTGTGTGTGTGTGTGTGTATGTATGTATATATATGTATGTATATGTATGTATATATATGTGTATATATATATATATATATATATATATATATATATATATATACACACATATATATACATACATACTAGTCAAAATTTTCTGGAACAGTAGTTTTGTGCCCAGACTGTCACCATGCCTGGGCTAAGTGACCTTAGATGAAGAGTAATCACTAAACTGCCTTCTTTGCTAACAGGGCAGCCAGTGGCCATGAGGACCACAGGTCTGCTGTACTTAAGTGCCGCCACATGATGGTGTCTTAGCTCGTCACACCGTTCTGCCTCTATACTTCTCTCTCAGCCGCACTCCCCGCCTGATACTGGAACTCCAATGAGCAGAAACCGTATCTATCCTACTCACTACTGGGCCCAGCACCCGACAGTGGTTAGCATACAGCAGACACTAAACATTTGTTTAAATAATCAAATACTAATAACTAGGTGATCATTAAAAATAATGGGAAATTTTCCATAATATTACTATATAACACATATAGCAATCAAACAGTATAGCTCTATAACCCAAGTTCTTAAAAATCCCATGTATAGTACTAACCAGCTCAGTACTGAGTGCTCAGGAGCACTCAGGAGCACCTCACCCATATGTAAATATGTAGATACCCACAACCCTTCACTCTGGAACAGCCCCCAAAGAAGAGTCCATGGGAGACGCAGCTGCTTAGGAAACTGACGGCAGCCATTGGGAACAACAGCCCGTGTGACACCAAGGGTCCAATGTGAAGTCACGATCTTCTGTCTGTGTCATGGAATTCCCACGTCAGGCTCCTCGTAGTCACGGTCATGGTCATAGGGTCGTCCTGGCTTCTGATGCTGGTTAGTGAGGGGTTACTGGTTACTTCACCCGCACCTAAGATAGGTCCCCAAGGCAAACATCATGCAGGCCACATGACCTGCACAAGTCATTCCAACTCAAAATCTCCAAATTCATTCACCCAGGCATTTTCATATGTGTTTAATGAAAACCTTTATTCATGGAGAAAAAGAAAAAAAAATCTGAAGGACAGATACACATCAAAATGTTAAAAGTAGATGTTCTCCTATAAAATGAGTTCTGGAGACCTAAGTACAACAGTGACTAGTTAACAGGTATTATATACTTGAAATTTCCTAAGTGTATTTTAAGTATTAACACACACACACACACACACACACACACAATTAACTGTGTGAGTTGATAGCTATGTTAATTGGATTGATTGTGGTAATCTTTCCACAAGGTATACATATACCAAAACATCACATTATATTAAAAAATATATAAATATACCGCCGGGCGTGGTGACGCATGATTGTAATCCCCGCGCTTGGCAGGCGGAGACAGGAGGATCGTGCAGGTTCAAAGCCAGCCTCGCTGGCTTAAGAGACCCTATTTCCAAATAAAATATAAAATAGGTCTGGGAGTGTATGTAGCCCGGAGGTAGAAGGGTTCCATCCCCAGTACCACTAAAAAATATATATATATATATATGCCTAATTTTTGTCAATTAAATCTCACTGGAGCTGAAAAATTTTTTATCTTTTATCATAGAATATAATTTCGCCTGAATTACCTAAATTGTATTTCTATAGTGAACACATTAATTTTGTAATAAATAATGAACAAAGAAAGCCTAAGGTCACATATAGCCCACTAAAGTGTCTACATTCCAAATTATTTCAAGTTATTCTGAAAAAGGGAGTTCCTCCGTCATTCGGCAATATTAAAAGTGATTCCGCATTCATGTGTCAGAGTATACAGAGATGCAGCCTCTGCCCCTGATATAAGTCCAAGAAGTGCACAAAAGCGTCAAAGCTCCACGCAGTGTAACTACCTTCAAGGCTGCAACAGCATGCGGCAGAGCCCAGTGATGCATGCCTATAATCCCAGTACTGGGAGGCTGAGACAGGAGGTTTGAAGGTTCAGAGCTAGCCTCAGCAAGTTAGAAAGGCTCTCAGCAACTTTGTAAGACTGTTTCCAAGTAAAAAGTGAAATCAGTCCAGAGTGTAGCTCAGAGGTAGAATGCCCCTGGGTTCAATACCTAGTCTCTCTCTCACACACACACACATGCGCGTGCGCGCGCACACACACACACACACACACACACACACACACATTCTCACACGTAAAAGCAAAAGGCAGTCCCTCCACACACATTTTGAGAAAGGGCATACTTAAATCTGAACTGCAACAAGGATGAAGGGCCTCATGGAAAAGCAGACCTGGAACAGGACAAGATTCAAATTAAAACCCAAAAGGAAAAGCTTTGCACGGACTGTGAGGTGTGGGGGTCAACAGCGTTTAGACTCATAGTGAAGAAACTAGTCTGACCCTCAGGACAGCAGGACCTCACTGCTTTCTGGGAATGGTGAAATCATTGGGGGGCAAGGGTGCAGTACGACAGGAACAAAAACAGACTTGGGGGTCAAAGGAATTTGGGGGACACCAAGTCAAACAAATTCACAAAGACTTCTTCACTCCAGAGATCTCCAAATCTCTAATAGCCTAATTTGCACTGAGTCCCCACAGAGGGAAAGGAACTAATCTTATTTTACTACAAAATCTTTTCACCTAGAATGAAATTATCTTCGGAAACACTAGAGTTTAGCAGGTAACAAAGGCAGGACGATGAGGAACGCGAAGGCCAGAATGGGCAGTCTGGCTACAGTTCTTATAACAAAGCCTTTATTTCCCACAGAACAAAGGAGGAACTGTAAGACACCTTCTTACACAATGGAACTCAGAACCACACCGCTGCCATCGTAACACTCCCATCTCATCTGCTTATCAGAATTCCCAGAGGTCAGGCCCCCATTCTTCTGAGAACACTTTACAGTCAAAGGCTTTGAAGAAGCATGCCTTCTCATGAAGGTTCTGAAGGGCCACCGAGAAAAGGAAAATTCCATGTATGGCATGATAAAAAGTTTTTTTTTTAAAAATATCTTCCAAGGTATTGAGTAGTTTCTGAAAATTACAAGTGGCAGTGCATGTTGTAAAATCAGTTCCGAGTAACATAACCGGCATTTGAAAAGAAAAAGTGTGTGTGCTGCACACACACATACACATATCAAATACATCACATGCAGAAAGGCCAAGTAATGTTTTATGAACCTTTTCTCTGTTATACATACTATATTGACTTGTGTTGTGGATTGTGATTCAAAAATCTATTTCTTACTTGGGTCACAGCTAAAATGTTTGGAAATCACTATTCTAGAAGATGTAGGACCTAGGGCAAAGACTAGAGACTTCATCCTTCACCCAGAACAATGTGGGAATAGTAACGGCAAGAAGAAAAACCAAAGAGACAGTTATTAAAGAATATGGATAAGGAAACCAATAAAAACACCAAGTTAACTACACCTGGGTGATGGGGGGAGCTATAATAATAAACAAGCAACTGTGAAAGCGAGCTGGTTAAGCAGGATGTGGGAGAGTGGGAAGGCACATTTGGTTTTAAGAGTCATGAGGACACACACGTTATCACCAAAACCCTCCCACCCAACTCCCAAACAGGGCCATGCGTGGCTTTAACTTGGTAACCTTTAACAATGTTAATTTTCCTTCAGTTAGTGTTGTTGGTTTTTGTGTTTTTGGTGTGTGTGTGTGGTACTGGGGATGGAACCCAGGGGCATTCTACCTCAGAGCTATACCCTCAGCTCCATTTTTTATTTATTTGTGTGTGTTCCTGGGGATGGAACCCAGGGGCCTCTACCTCCGGGCTAATCCCCGACCTACTTTATATTTTATTCTGAAACATGGTCTAAGTTGCTGAGAACTTCACTAAGTAGCTGGGGCTGTCCTCGAACTGCGATCCTCCTGTCTCAGCCTGCCAACTACTAGGATTACAAGCGTGCACCACCACATCCGGCTCCAGTGTTTTAAATTTATGCTCTATCCTCAACCAAGTGGTTATGACTTTTAAAAGCACATAATCACCTCAAGAGCCAACAGCCATCAGTTAGTTCCTGGCTATTACATTATTTACCATCCCGAGGGCTTCACTTTGACTCAGTATTTGATGGATACGTCCAGAAGAGCCTGTCATTTGGCTCTGCACGTGGACGATTTCATCAGCACAGGGATGCGTGAGCTTTGGTGAGCTCTACAGCACTGGCACCACCAAGAAAGCATCGTGCCAAAAGGCTCCCAGGGTTGCCAGTCTGCCCATCTAGAGGGAAGCCCCAGTTGGCTCAAGGGTCCTGTTGATCCACCAAGGGGGCAGGAGGGCAATGGCTGCACTCCAACAGATCACTTTATCCAGAACCGAATCCCCAATGTACATCAGAGTAGACACAAATAAGACAGAGAACTTAAAGGTAAAATGTCATACTCAACACATCCTTGTTGGAGTTTTGCTTTATAGAAGCCTTTTTACAAATTAGGTTACATTAATTACCAATATTTAAAAACACCCAACATTTAAGGGATTTCAATCTCTGGTTTATTAGACAGCAGGGAAATAACAGGTTTAGATTATACTACAAAGAGCTCAAACTGCTCATTTAACAGCAACTGGGATTACTTGAGGGCAGGAGGGGAAATTCTTTAGACTACTGCACAAAGACACAGATTCCTCACCCTAAACAAAATATTAGAGAGTACAGAGGCAAATTTCTTGTATAAGACAGAAAACAGAGAAACCCACACACTAAATAACATGCCCACAATGCCTGCAACACACCCTTAGGGGACAAGCATAGATTTGTAGGAAGCAACAAAGCTTTCCAGAGAAACCACTGCACGAGGTGATTAGGTGGACCTGCAATGAAGAAAATACATTTCAAAAGATATGTTCAGACTTACACTAGTTTTTCACTGAAATATTTAAAGAATGAAAAGAGGGCCCTTCTCTGTATCAAAAGAATTTTGTAAAAATACTTCATCGATATCATGAATTTTAGTAAAAGGTCTAATTTCTTTCTGGAGGCATGTATTTGCAAATAATATAAACTAAAAATAAAAAGGCTGATAATAAAAATACTATTTAGACTACTCAGAACAGGCCAAGTTCATGTTCTGCTTTAAGGAATTACGCTAAAATGAATCTCATTCTCAGTATAATTTTTTTCTTTTAACCTTAATCACCAGCGGCTGGACAACTGAAATAGACATGAGAACTATATAAATGTCAGAGAAATATGTAAACCTCATTAAGGTTTCCAAAAATTCATTTAGAGATAGAAACAGGTCCAAATAGATGCCTGTCTAAATGTACTGCAATTACGTTACAATTATTTTTCCAAATACACAGATATGCTCTGTCTTTTCTCAGCTCATTACTGACTCAAACAATTTGCCCTTCTGGGATCAATTGTTTGCTAATAAATAATTGTTTACAGTCACAAAATGATGTTAGGAGGTTTTCTTATTAGTTTTCCTTCTGCACCCTAATAAGATTGAAAACTAGCTGATTCCCAAGAGTCTAACCTTAACCTCGCTTTGTTTAACAGCCCAGGAAATGATGAACCATCTGCTTCAGAAAATAATGGACAGCCAAGAGGAAATATTGTTTAATTGTAGATTAACCTCCTCATGAGGCAGTCTGAAGCAGCTTTAGAATTAGCAGCCATAACCACCAAAAGAAAGCAGTGGCTCAAGAGCCTTTCCCTACCATTCAAGGTCCAGAGAGAATGCAAAGGGATCTTTATTACCACTATTTATTTACATTTATTTCCACAGAGGAAACAAAAAACATCAAGGTCAAAACTGAATCTCAAAAACACAGGCACTGCCCTCCAATTTTGTTTGCCCAAATACCTTTAATGCAGCAAACCATCAAACCATCTCATGCACTTAAGGAAGTATTTATTTAAAAAAAAAAATCAATGAAAACCTCTTCTCCATTATTTTCAGGTTCTTATATTAAAATTAGTATTTTCCCTGGTTTCTTTGTTAATAGTAATATGTCCACCATTGGGGAGTACGAATTGTTTTATTATCATCAACATGGCACTTAAGTAAATGAAATCTTGTCAAGTACATGGTGACCTACAAGTTCAAAAGAAAAAAAAGAACAGCATGAGATCAAAATGGCCGGCCAGGACAAGAGACACACGTGACAGATCAAATGCAAACCCAGCCCTTTATCAACAGGCTTCACATGCTAGACTGCTCTACGTCAAGCCCATGAGAGCGTATCTGATACTGAATATTAACACCTGCCCCTCAGAGCGCTACTGACTTAGCAAAGGTACCATACCCATTTAATTCAGAAAAGTATAGGAATCCTGAAAGCATTCAGTTAGTCCATAAATATCTGGGGACTCCCTTCAAGGGCCCGGGACAGAGGAACAGGGAACAGGACGAAGACTCAGGCCCTTCACAGTACAACATGTGCCTAAGTATCAGTCTTTCCATACGCCTGGTAGGATTTAGGAAAAGCTTTGCCTTGTTGTTATCAAAAAATGTAAATTATTCCTCTCAGTCAACAATTATAACCAAGGGCTAAAGACATCTATGAACTATAAAAATTTCAAAACCGAAGAAATTTGCTACTCAGGCAAGGCCATCCTACTCTGGGTTTTCAATAAGACCTCAAGGTCATTCACTTTGTGTAAATACTATAGAAACAATCTCTGTAGAGAGGAAAGATTTTTGGCAGTTCAAATTCTTAAATATCTTAAATAGAATTTACTAAAATAAATTATTCTTGAATTCCTCAACTTAATTTTGAAGCAATGAGCTAGTAATAACTCCAGAGATTCAAATAATAGAGCCTATTCAAGAAGAATGAGAGTTTGACATTCTTCTCTACAAAACAACTAGGCACAATTTTATCCATCAGACGTCTATCAACCTACGGATATTGAAAGCTTGGGAGAACAAGATAAAATCAACTCCAACCCTACAGTCAGCTGTAATATCGAGCAGGCATCAACAATGCTATTCATGAATTTAGAAAAATTAATAAATCCTGGGTTGAATGCAAGAAAAGGCTCAAATACAGGTGAAGCATACTCACTTGGGTTTTGTTTCTGCATCTGTCACTTGGCGAATAAAGATACCATCTTCAGGATGCTCCGTGTCATCCATTTCATACATATATGATGATGCTATTGCAAGTGTGGTCCCATCGTTACTGAAGGCAAGGGATGCGATACTGGTGGGGTACCGATGGAACTGGCACAGTCGCTTCTTGTTAAATGGATCCCAAATATTTACAAATCCATCAGAACCACCTGCAAGTAATTTCGAAATTGTTAAGATGGTCCTTAACACCCGATACTGAAATAAACCAAACCTTTGACAAACAGCTTTTTTTTTTTTTTTTTTTGCAGTACTGGGGGGATGGAATCCAGGGGCTTTCAACCTCCAAGCTACACCCCAAGCCCTATTTTTTTATCCTTATTTTTGAAACAGGGTCTCACTGAGTCGCAAAGGGCCTCACTAAGTAGCACTGAGGCTGTCCACGGACTGCAACCCTCCTGACTCAGCCTCCCAAAGGCTGGGATTATAAGCATGCGCCACCACGCCCGGCAACAGCTAATTTTTAAGATCACAGAAACTCTATTTTCCTAAAAAGTATTACACTAGATTTCCCCAATACCTAAAAAACAAGTACTGATTTAAAAAGTAATCCTTCCTAAACATAAATGGTGTTTTGCTAATTTTTACAGCCAGGCAATTTTATCAGACATAAGTCAGCGGCCGCACTTGACCTGTGGCAAAGGTGTTGTGGACGTTGTGAAAGGAGATGGCGTTGACGGGGTAAATCTGCTCGATGCTGTTCTCTTTGAGCCGGTGACATTTGAAGGCATACTTCTTCTTCTGCACCTCAGGGCTCGGGTCCAAGTACTCAACTGCCACTCGGCCCTCGATGGAGCTTAACACGTAGCCCTGCCGAGGGGGAATTGGGACAAAAGAGGTGTAAAATCCAGCTTCCAAAAGTCAGGCACTCATTCCCGAATTCAATCCACACTAAAGATCACTTCAGAAACAGAGAGCGAAGCCAGTGTTGACCAAGTGCTTACACTGTGTTGATAGTTATGACAACTCCAAAAAGTTAAAAACATTAAACCTGCTTTATAAAAAACTAAGGCTACTACCATTCGACCAGTGCCTTCCACGTGATCAAAACCATCCATTTATTTTGTCTAACTCAAGCAAAAACTCTAAGTATTTCAGTGTTATTT
The DNA here is from genome assembly GCF_963383645.1 of Muscardinus avellanarius. NCBI lineage: Eukaryota > Metazoa > Chordata > Mammalia > Rodentia > Gliridae > Muscardinus > Muscardinus avellanarius. Next base: position 154,099,998 of record NC_137789.1, on the reverse strand, counting down.
GTTTCCTATCCAGAAGGGCACTCAAATTTGTTTCCTCACGTAAAATATATTCTTCTGTGTTGTATGGCTCTTCATTTCTAACGACTGTAGGAACTGTTCCCTGCACCGGGAGCATCAGTGACCCAAACGGGGCGGGACACCAGTCCTCCAACTCAGCTGCTCCACCTCTTACATTTACTACAGCAAGTCAGGTCTGCCCCTTCCAGAAACGGCCAAAGACGGTTGACAATTTCAAACCTTTTCTCACGCTTCCTTGAAATGGCAACATGCTGTAACAAGATGAAACAGCTGAATATGAAATGTTTTCTATCTTTAATTTTTAATTCAAAATATGAAAATTACTCCTAAAAACTGCTCATAAGAAACACTCAGCAAATCCTATTTTAACTTTGCATTATAAAATGGAGATAATCCTATAGAAAATCTTACAGATATAAAAATAATTTTTATAATGCAAGCATATTTTTATTCACGCACTTAAAATCTCTAAGTTTCACCTAAGTACAATTCCTTATCATGACTGCAAATTTACAGTTTCCAGGGGGAAAAAAAAAACCTGTGATCACCATTTCAGAAACTGGACTTTTAAAATAAAGAGCTAAGAGAATAACTGGCTGAACTGCTTCAAATTCCACAGCCACTAAAGGACAGCCATGATTTCAAACATACCTGATGTTTGCATGACTTCTCTTGCGAATTCCTATTGCACCTGACCACATCACCAGCTACCCTTACAAGGTTAAAGACTGAGGGGACGAGGGAGGTCACCAACGAGGCTGACCTTTCAGAGATGGAAGGAAGCTCACTTTGTACCTCAAGTTAGGCGTTACAGCTGGCGATGCAGCTCAGTGGTAGAGTGCCGGCCTAGCATGTGTGAGGCCCTGGATTCCACTTCCAGCATCACATGCATGTATACACACAATGCGCGCACGCACACGCACACGCACACGCACAGTCTATATGAAAGGCACTGCCTCTCTAACCTCTGAGTTCTTTTTCTTTGTTCCACAAAGTTCACCAAGGAGAGTAAAGCACGCCTCTAATCCCAGCACTTGGGAGGCTGAGACAAGAGTATTATGAGTTTGATGCCAGCCTCAGCAATTCATAAAGACCATTTTTCAAAATTAAAAAAATAAATAAATAAAGCCAGGGATGGTGGTGCACGCTTGTAATTCCAGCACTTGGGAGGCTGAGACAGGAAGATCGCAGTTTGCTGACAGCCTCAGCTACTTAGTGAGGCCCTTTGCAACTCAGTGAGACCCTGCTTCAAAATAAGAAATAGGGCTGAAGGTGTAGATCAGAAGTAGAATGCCCCTGGGTTCCATCCCCAGTTCCACACCCACACAAAAAAGACAGACCCAGGCGTGGTGGTGCACATCTGTAATCCTAGTACTTGGGAGGCTGAGACAGAAGGACCTCAGGTTCAAAGCCAGCCTCAGCAACTTAATAAGGCCCTCAGCAATTTGATGAGGCCCTGCTTCAAAATAAAAAATAAAATAGGACTGAGGGTGTAGCTCAGAGGTAGAATGCCCAAGTTCAATCCTCAATACCACAAATTTAAAAAATTAGAGGCCGGGCATGGTGACGCACACTTGTAATCCCTGCGCTTGGGAGGCGGAGACAGGAGGATCGCACAGGTTCGAAGCCAGCCTCAGCTACTTAGTGAGATCCTGTTTCCAAATAAAATATTAAAAAATAGGTCTGGGAGTATAGCCCGGAGGTAGAAAGCCTCTAGGTTCCACACCCAGTACCACCAAAAAATTAAAATTAAAATTAAAAAATCAAAAAATTAGAAAGGCTGGGGTGTAGCTCAAAAGTAGAGCTTTGGATTCAATCCCCAGTACCCTCCACACACACAAAATACCCACAAAGTTCTTTTACCATAAGACACAAAGAACTTTAATATTAGGGTTATAGAAAGGAAAAAGAAACATATTCCATAAACCTAAATTTCTGGATTTCAGTTTTAATTCACTGGTGTATGAACTGAAATGTCTGCAAAACACTGATTACTGTACCCCTATCAAGCATCCCAGGTCAGAATCAATAGAAATCAGAATACCTCTATTCAAACTATCAAGTGAGCCTGTGTGATTTACTTAACCTAAGTATCAAAGTATTTTCTAAAATGGAGGTCAACATATTATCTTTTAACAAGAGATTGTAAAAATTTTAAATGCGAATATACTTAATAGCAAACTCGAAATCACTACTCAACAAAACAAAACAAAAGCTTTAAAGGCAGTGCTCAAATCTTATTACATGAAATCTTACTACGTTCAAATCCCAGGAGAGAGAGAGGGCTGGGTGGGTACCTGCTTGTTTGGAAAGGCTCGGATGCAGCGAGTCTGGTACTTCAAGCTAGACTCCCTGCGCTGCTGCACGTAGCCCATGTTCCGTAAGTCCCACACTAGCACTCTGCGGCCGGCCGTGCCCACAATCAGCCGGTCTCCAGACACAGACAGGGTATACACCTTCGAGGGGAGATGAAAAGGTGATGAAAATCATCTACTTCCTGAAAATGGGACTTTGCTCCAAAATAAAAAATACATCTAATCATAAAAAAAATTTAGCTGATCAGATTCCCAAACACAGTACCAATTTCAAGATACTGTAGTTATTTAAACCAAGTCATGCAAAAACAAAATAGCCAATCCAGGACATTCGTAATACTTGACCAAGAATTATATAAAGTACATTCTAATTAATCCTGTAAAGAACTTTTGAAGACTCCATTTTCTTCATTACTAAAACAAATTAAGTAACTTTTGTCAGCCTTGTTTCATTTAGACATTTAAGTGTAAAAAACACTCAAAAGAGACAATAAAAGCCATAAAATAATTCAAGAGACCTTTCAGTGAGCTTCTGGCTTTTCATAAAATAATAATTTCCCAAGTTATTTTTCTATGACCATCTTTTAGACTTCATTTTATAACTCTTAAGATCTTGACTCTTCCTGGCCACTTCACTGAATAGGCCTTGCAGGTAGGTAGAGGGAGGGAGAAATCAACTAGCTCTTGCTTTTGGAGACACATAAACTCAAAATTAAAAAGATTCCCAGCAAGGTGGTGCATGCCAGTAATCCAGCAACACTGGAGGCTGAGGCAGGAAGGTCACAAGTTAAAGTATGGTCAACTTGGCAAGACCCTGTCTCAAAATTAACAATAAAAAGGGGTGGGGTGGATGGGTTGGAGATGTAGTGCTATGGCAGAGTGCTTGCCTAGCATGCATGAGACTTTTGGGTTCAACACCCAGAACCACAATAAATAGGTAAATAAAAGGACAGCAGCCTGGCATGTGGCAAAGCCCAACAATTCTTGTTCCCTGACATACTTAACATTTGAAAGAGAAGTTCATCTTAAGGGAAATTTAAAAAAAATTATCCCCTAAAAACATCTACTTTTTCCTCTTATAATGACTTTTCTTGAAAATTAAAACACCCACAAAAAGTTCTTTACGGTAAGTCATAGGATTTCCTGCAAGCAAAACATTCAGTAGTTAATCTGCAAATGTTTACTGGAGAACAGAGGTACCAAATTCATGAACAAGATGACAAAAAGTAATCCCCAGATCATGCTCAGCACTGCTTTCACATCTAGACTTCTGACCCATACTGTGGTTATAATTTCAATTACTAAATAACAAAACTCACCTAATATCTTCAGAACCTGAAGAATTGCTTTAAAAACCATAGAGGGAGCTGAGAATGTAGCTCTGTGGTAGAGTGCTCACCTAGCATGCACAAGGCCCTGGATTTGATCCCCAGCACAGCCGAAAGTAAAAAAAAGTAGAAGCCCATGACATCTCTTCAACACTCAGTAATTAGCCACTTGGCTACTTGTGAAGGACAGATCATCAGCCAAAGATTCAATGTCCCAACAGCAATCTACAACCTGGCCTTAAAAACCCAACGACCAAGGCAGCCAAGGGAAAATAAGAATGAAAAAGACTGAATTAACAGATTTAATTTCTGCAGACTTAAATATGAGGAATATGGTAAGATTCATGATAGTTTACTCACAAACAAAATGTCTGTAGAAAAACAAAAATTAATCTAAGATGTATGAAGTACCAAACTTTAAACACAGAATCCAGAAAGAGAGCGATTTATAATGGTACAATCATTATCAGGAACTTTACCTTAAATCTTTACTATACAGGTGACACAAGCTTCTAATAGTGCTTTCTATCCCCACCGATCATAAATCACGTGAAACCACTGTCATGCTACGGACTAGGCATATACATTTATCAAAGAAAGTATTTAAAAAAGTGACATAATGAACCTTGCTGAACCAATAAGCAGCTTGATTCAGTGCAGCTGTCCATTATATGATATTCTGTCAGCAATTTATCACAGTTCTTAACATGTTACATACAACCATAAATCAAAACTAGAAACAATGCAATTATTTTATTCTGAACAAAGGTCTTGCCAAGAGTAGATTCAACTATGATGTGACAAAAATAATGGCTCTTTGGATGCACAACTGTATATAACGATGGCTAACAAGAACTGAAGAGTATATTTACAGAGGAAATGGGTTCAAGTGAAAGATACCTTTAAACTGCTAAAATAATCCATCTTTAACTACCCCCCGAAAAAGTCTGCTGTATAGCAATACTAAATTACTTTCCTCATACATTTCAAAAGGTTAGAATACACAAAGTTTGTTTTAAAAAGCTCCACTGAAAAAAGCTTTCAAATGAAATATTATCGGCATTCAAAATATTTATGTATACACTAACAGTAAAAGCCAAAGAACGGATGCCTTTCTCACTAAACCTGAAATGATAGCGAGTCACATTCCCAAGAGCAACTCAAATGAACCCTCGGGTTACAAATGACGAGCGCTGCTCCATCCCATCTTCTGCTCTGGGCACGTCAAACCCAATTTAAGACAATCGAACAGTCTTTGCTAAAGGACTTCTCTGAAAAGTCGGGGAGCTGCTTTTCAGTCCTGAGATTTGAAGCATTAACAATACACAGAAGCAGGATCATTAAAGCTTGCGCTCTCCAGCACAGGTATAACTGACAGAAAAAATATGACCCAAACCCCAAAGTTAATTTCCTTTACATTCAAGCATTTCTGTGCAGTTGGGTTTATAAAAGAGACTGCTATCAATTCCTACATCTAAATTCACGGCATATTCATCAAACATGCATCAAGACAAAGCACCCCAAGGGCTATAATTCCTCTGATGAACACAGAGATCCTACCTTTTCAGGCTGAGAGAAGGTCCCGGCATTACAAGGAGTTCTGGGATCCCACAACTTAACTGTCTGATCCCAACTTCCAGTAACCATCACATTCACTTCTGGACAGTATTCAACACATCTGATGGGGGCGTCGTGAGTCCCAACAAGATTTTCTATAGGAAAAAAGCCCAACACCTCAGCTTTACTTCCTCAACTCAACAAAAGATTCCTCAAATGAAAGGGACATTCAACTGTAATGACTCGACTCCATCCAACTCCACGGAAAATGTCTGCATGCAGAAAAATCTCTCCAGGGCTATAAAAAGTTATCCATTCCTTCCAGTTCATGCTCACCTTAGAGGGCACAGTGACTCACTAGCAGGGCGTGTACCAAAGGGTAACCTGAATTCCACATTACATTAAAAAGGTGCCATGTTTCCAGTGTGGAGGCAGATGCCTGTAATCCCAGTACTTGGGAGTCGGAGAAAGGAAGATCACAGGTTGGAGGCCAGACTCAGCAGCTTAGCAAGTTGCTTCAAAACAGAAAAATTTCAAAAAATAGGGTACTGGGGGAGTTGCTTGGAGGTAGAATGCCCTGAGTTCAATCCAAAGAAAGGAAGGAAAATCAATGGTGGCATGTCTATTATTTTCCTCACTGAATTCTAGATTTCTTATCAGAAACCTTGTTTAATTCTGTATCTCTGCCTGTATCGACTGAAAGGTCTGGTACGCAGTAGGTGTTCGAGAAGACTTACTGAATTGAAGAGCTGAGTGAAGAATTCAATTTTGGAGCTTGACATTTATCTCACACATGAGGCCAGTGCTTACAGGAAACTGGTGTTATTCAGTGAAGTCTTACAATCATTGGTTTTCATGGCAGGGCAAAAAATACATAACTTCTTACCTACCAATTTTAACCTTCACAATTTCATTTACTAATTCAACTCATCTAATTGTCTACTATGTGCCAAACTCCATGCAACCTACTAAGGATACAAGAATGAATTAATATCAGCATTATCCTAAAAAATCCAAAAAACATGGGCCACTATAGAATCCAGTCCACTTCAAAGGAGAAAATAAATGTCAAATACTTGTCACTTCAGGCAAACATTTAGGATGGTGATCAAAATGGGCTTTATTTTTAAAAAAAAATAAGAAAATGCATAACATTTTGTGTCCACTAACTGATTTAACAAAAAGATTCCTAAATTCGTGTCAGTTTTACCTGTACCTAAGCAACTCAGTAACTAAGCAATTCAGCAACTACTCTTCCTATGTAAACACTTACAGTCTAATGAAGAAAAACTGGTATACATGTGGTCATAATACCTTGATCAGTGTTCAAATCGTGCATTTTCAATTGATGATCTAATCCCCCGCTCCAGGCATGTGTTGGATCCTACAAAATAATGGCAAACCATTTAAAACTTACATGGCTTTGAAAAGCATTTCAAAGTTCTTATTCCTACAGCCAGCCATCAAGTAATGCTCAAGATGATATCCAATGACCACATTTTTCACTGTAAACAAATAAGCAAGTGGCCACAAAAACTACTAGATCAGCAAATTAAGGGAAGGGTGCCTCATCCTGTTGACCCCAGGAGCTCAGTAAACAGGCATGCCTTCTAAATGTTCCCTTTAATAAGGCAGCCAATCAGTCTGGTTGCAAAGTTCCTATCCATTTGTCCTATTTCCAAAAAGTTCACGGCGTTACTTTACCCCATAAGGCTGAACTTAGAAAAACCGAGTTCGAGGGCATTGCCAGTCTCCGACGCCAAACACAAGAAAACGGGTACCTGGCTCAAAGCAGGTGCCCCCACGTAGCTCTAGAGCCGTCCAAATAACTCCCCCGACAGAAACCCCTTCCCAATCCTGGAAATGGGACGCCACCGACGGGGCTTACTCTAACCCGGTACCAGGGAGGCGCAGACCCCAGCCACGTACGTAGAAGGCGCAGTCCAGCACGGCGCCCGTGTGCTGGTACTTGAGCCGCATGGAGTTGGCAGGCACATCGTAGAGGCGCACCGACGTGTCCCAGGAGGACACCAGCAGAAACTGGGAGGTGTTGGGGCTGAACTTCACCGAGGAGATGCCGTCCTCCGGCGGCTGGTTCAGCTTGAACTCGTTGGAACCAGTCATCTGCAGAACAGGCGCCCAGCGCGGTCAGAGGCCCGGGCGCGAGCCTGGCCGAGCGGGAGCGCCGGGGACCCCCCAACCCCCACCGCAGGGCCGGCGAGGAGTGCGCCTGCGCGGACCCCCGGGCCCGCCGCGCCCCGACCCCCGCGCCGCCGCCGCGCCCCACCTAACCTAGCCCCAGCCCCCTGCCCGCCCGCCAAGGGGCCCGCACCGGCCCGGCCTCCTCCATTCCGCCGGCGCCCCGAGACAAAGGAAGGCCAAAGGACCGAAGCGGGGTGCCCCCAGGGCCCGCAGGGAGTCCGCCCCTGCGCCCCGCCGCCTCGCCCCGCTACCTTGAGCTCCCTTCCCAAACAACGTCCCAGCCGCTCGCAGCCGCCTCCCCGCTTCGCTCCGAACACTCTCTGCCTGGGCGAAGGAGGTGGAAAGGAAGCTCCAGCGTAGGTTTACTATTGGCTGCTTTCAAAAGACAACGGCTCCCTCTAGGAAGCCGATTGGTCCGCTCAGCTGTCTGGCATCGGTCGACACAGTCATCCAGTTCCGGCTCAAAGGGAAACCGCGGTTTTTCCGATCACATGGTCTGGTCTTACCACCACGTTGTGGGCCTCGAGCTCAAGCAGAAACTACATCTCCCAAGGAGCTTTGCGCCAAGACTGAGCTCACGCACGCCCACGCCCGTGCACGGCATGCTGGGACGTGTAGTTTTTCGAGAGTCGACGCCCTGCTAGTCTTCTGAATAGTAGGTGGGAAAGATAGTCTTCCAGCTCTGCCCTCAGGCTCTCAAACACTAAACACCTGTTTTGGTCGACACTCCTAAGGCCTTGCACACGCCCCTGAAACAAAACAAAAACTGAAGTAGAGAAAGAAATACCTGCTCCAGTCAATTGCACTTTTTTGCCTTGATTTCTTATACTCCTGGTATTTCCACCTATGAACCAGGGTCTTACAATCCCGCTGTCTTAAGTTCTGTTCATCCCATAAAAACTAATTCTTATTTCTATTATAATTTATCTCTCCATCCCATCTTTCCACATTTGTTGAGCCTCCACTGTGTGCCTGGCCTAGCCACAACATCTAGAAAGATGCATCTAATCAGACCAGTCCTTGCCTTTCTTGCCTTGCCCTAGAGGAATTCCCAGTCTAGAAGGGTGAACAGACTGGGAAACAAATATTCTACAGCACCTTAAACCTCAAACAGTTTATTTTCTAGATATGTTCAGGAGCCAAGGACAAGCCTCTCCCCTTCCACCTGCCTCCCTGCAAGGCTGTGGGCTCAGGTTGCTCCATTTTCTGTTTCCAGAGTCCTCCAGTTATAGGAGGACCACTAGGGTTGCTTCCATATTGAGAAGCAATTTTATCTCAAATAAAAGCAATACTTAATCAATTGAATGCAGTGACTGAGTTACTCGTGGGTCTCAAAGTCATACTGAAATTTTCCAGTGTAGTCCAGGCTATAGCCTGTTTTTCACTGTCTTTGATTAGAAAGTCTTATTGTTGGTTTAAAGCATTTAACATTTAAGGCATATTACCAAAAGCTGTTGATCTTTGTGTATTCACGCACTCTGAATTGAATGCATGTCTATGATTGCTGACAATAAACATGCGCACAACAGCCCTCCCACCTATTGCACTGATGATACAGGTGCTAAAAGGTTATTGACCTTCCTCACCAGTCCTCTATTTTATCTCTTCCAGCAAGTTAATGGCCAAGTTGAAAAATTTTAAATGCAGTGCCTTACTTCCATTTTAACTTTAGCTAAATAATTTTATCTCCTGACTTATTTGGATCCCTCTCCCGGTTGTTTATTTAACTCTATTAGTGTTTCGGGATTCTGAGCATAAATTACCCACTAATAAAATCTAAGTGTATTTTATTATCCAGTGTGTGTATGATTCAGGTCCCTCTGGGCATGCAGTTGCAGCCCTACTCGATCTGAGTTTTAAGAAACGTCAATCTTTTAAATTTGGTTTAGAGCCTGAAGGGAGACTGATGATTTTGCTGATTATTCAAATGAATTGATAGGCTTGAGATAGGAAATCTGGTAACAACGGAGCCTTAACATTTTAAACCCAAACACAAAGTAATGAACGTGTGTAATATTTAGTTACTTGCAAAAGAAAAAAAGATTTCTAGAAACTAATTACACTGTTAAACCACTCATGACTGTTAATTTCTGGGTTAGAATAAAGTATGAAATATTACACTCTATAAGACAAGCCTGAAAAGGGTCATGCCCTAGAATCTTAAGGACACACTCATTAAATGTCTGTGGTGACTACAAGAAACTACTCCCTCTTTGAGAAGAAAGCCTAAAGAGAATATAGTGATTCGATGCTATTAAAACCATCATCAAAGAGTAAACTGAATGTAATCTAAAATCTAAACCACCATCAGACTGAAACGCAGGAAAAAGTGGTGTGGATGGAATGTCACTATACAAGAAGTTCCTGGAAGCAATCTGGTTGCTTCTTCGTGGGATATTCAAATAGCAACTTTAGAAGGAAACCATTTAAAGAGGGCCATGTGGAGCGAGAGAACTAGAGTGAAACAAAAATATGTGTATACAAGAAATGCGAAAACGAATATCCTCCACCTACTTTTTGTTCACTCTCGCTCACCACCCAAAGTTTATCGTGGGTTCTCAACACATAGCAGGGCCCGGCAAACATTTATCGTTGTAACCCGGTTGAAATGCAACAAACGCAATGGAACCGACCTAGTATTGGCAGGTACGTTCTTGGGTAACAGCCTTCTGACATCACCTTGGAATAGCAGTGGTCATCATGAAATCTAATGTGAAAAAAAATAAGAAATGGACAATATCATAGCGAATCTTTTTGGCCAGGCATTTTACACCGAATACTGCGGGGCCACAAAACCGTTCACAGACATTCTGTATATTTTCACAAAACGCGGAGAATTTCGATGCCTGTTGGCTCTGAGAGGAGCCTCTCACTGAAGGGTGTCCTTCCTCGGCGCTCCGGTGTCCCAGCCCCTTTGCTTCGGCTCAGGCAGAGCCGCGTGGCCGCCGCAGGACCAGGACCTCTCCTAACCAGGTGCCAGCCATCCGCTTGCTCCAACCTCCCCTCTCCCTTTCCGACGTTGTGCCGGGAACAGGTGGCGGTGATCTAACGGGAGAGAGGGTCTGCGAAACGCGTGGCTCCTGCGCGGCTCGGTTGCAGCATCTTCGCAGCCGCGCGCGGCGGCAGGTGTCTGGGCACGGGAATCCGCGGGCGCCTCAGCTGCGCCTCGCGGTTCAGTTCTGGAGCGGCGGCTGCGTGCTGGCCGCTGTCCGGCCATTAGCCATACAGGGCACGCTTCGCAGCATTACAGTGTGAGGCCGCCAGCGCCTTTACCTCCCGGCCTTCCTTCGGGCCTGGATCCCTCCTGGCCGAAGCGCAGCCTCCCAGCGCTGGGCCCCCGGGCGCGGCTGCAGCCAGCGGCCCCCGCTCCGCGCTGCGGGCGCCCAGAGAACGCTCGGCCCAGCGCCGGGGACGCCGCTGCCCGAGCCGAGGACCGTGGGCGCGCGGGGGGCGAGGCTCGTCTGCCTCGGCCGAGTCCCCGGCGATCCCTGCGCAGGGCCGAGGCTCCTTGGCTCGGCCTGGCTTCCCAGGAAGGCGACGGCCTCTGTGGCGAGCGAGGCGAGTCTCGGCGCCTTTGTCTTTCTCGGCTCGGGTTCTAGAGCTGGACCCCACTCGACCTGCGCCCCACCAAAGCCGGGTGGGAAGGGGCAACTGCAGCCGCGTGCCGCCCCTGTACCCTGACCTTTAACCCCCGACCCCGGGCCCACCCCCCGCGTGGTGAAATCCCGACTTTTGCAGCCGGCGACCTGCCGGCTGGGCACCTAAAACGCGAGAAAACCTTCCGCGCAGCGTCGGGCGGGACAATCAATCCCTCTGAAGTTAGCAACGATGTTTAAAATGTTTTATTTTTTTTTTCCTCTTTAAAAATATTTACAGATGGGAATTCTCCCCATTTCGCCCCTACCCGTCCTCGAGGAAAAAAGGAAACGGAAAAGAGGCGATTAGAGCATGGTCCGGAGCCCCCGAGGGCCTGGCCTGGCCCAGCGCGTGTGCATGTACATATACACAGGTGTATCTGCGGGACAGGGGTATACCTGGTTTTGTTGGTGTTTCCTGATTTTGTTTTTCTACCAACCAAAGGCATTCCGGCCCAGACTCCCCAAATCCCACCACCACCCGAGAACATCCCCCTCCAAAGTGGTTTTCAGAGCGTATGGGTTTCGTTTAGGCAAAAAGGCAGGCAATCGGGCTTGAGGGATACCGATAAATACCCGAAACAAAACAAAAAGCGGAGCAAAGTCCATAAATAGGAGATAATGAATACACATGGTGTATTTCTTAGTATTCCCGGAGCGCGCGGCCGGGCGGCGCGGGTCAGTAGTCGAGCTTGTTGTAGAGGTTGTAGAGCGGTAAGGCCGAGAGGTTGCTGCCCGGGTAGTAGAGCGGCGTGGGGAAGGCGAGCGAGCGCGGCACCGGCACGCGCAGCAGCGAGCTGTCCCGGAACACCAGCGGCATGCCCACCAGAGTCTGCGCAGACGCGTGCGCCATGTTGGCGGCCTCCAGCTCGGCCGACAGCTGCCGCTTCCACTTGTTGCGGCGGTTCTGGAACCAAGTCTTGACCTGGGTCTCGGTGAGCTGCAGGCTGGAGGCCAGGCAGGCGCGCTCCGAGCTGCTCAGGTAGCGCTTCATGTCGAAGGTGGACTCCAGCTGGTACACCTGGCTGCGCGAGAACACGGTGCGCGTCTTCTTCTTGGCGGCGCCCGCCTGCCGCTCGGCGCCGCCGTCCCGCGGCCGCTCGGGCCCGGGCGAGGGCGACCCCGCCGGCAAGAGCCGCTCTTTCTCTTCCTTAAAGTCCGGGTGCGAAGGAGAGAGGAAAGATGTGCGCTCGGATCCCGCCGGCCCCGCGCCTCCGCCGACCTTGGGGGTACCTGGGGAGCCAGAGCAGAGGAGAAGGCCGTGGAGATGGGGCGCCCGGGGCACCCCCGGCTCACCAGGGGCCGGGGGTCGGCAGGCGCGCGCAGCCTGGGCGCCGATCTGCCACCTCCCTCTCGCTGGCACCCGCGGCCCAGCACCTCGGCCTTCGGAACTGAAGAGGGACCCAGCCACTCCGAGGCTGGGGTCTCTGGGCTCCCCCGCCTTGGCCAAAGGGTGGAAGAGGGGGGAGGGGGGGCCGCAACATCATTTAAAAAGGTGCTTTTGCCTTGTTATAACCAAACTGGAAGAGTTCCTCCCGCTCTCTAGGGGGGCCTCGAGTCGCAGGCCGTTTGTTGAGAATCACGCTAAACACTAACGCGGGGCTCTCCCTGGTCGGATGTCGTAAAGAGAAACCATCTCTGAAGCGCGCGATTGTCAATCATCTTAGAGCGCTAATCATTCCGCGGAGGAGACCCGGAGAGGAGGGGAGGGAAGCCAAGAGATGGCGGTCGGGACAGGACACCCAGACCCGACTCGCTCCGGCCTGGAAAGAAAGTGTCCCGCGTACAAAGGGATAGAGCCCCGGGAACCGCCCGTCTGCGGCGGGGACCGCGCTGGTCCACGCTCCCTCCAGCACGACCCTTCGCGAGCCGCCCACGCCGCGCAGAGCTGCGGCGCCCTCCTCCTCCCCGCGCGTGCGTCGGGTCCTCTGGGCCCCCGACCCCCGGCGGCCTCAGCTCTGACCCCAGGGGACTGTCTCGGGAGTCTAGCCCCCACGCAGCCTAACTCCTCGCGCTCATCGCGGCCAGACTGGCCGCGGCGATCCTTACCCAAGCAAGGAAAAGGGATGGGGGGATGGTGCTTGGGGCCGGGCTCCTTGGGGCCGCGCGGGTCTGGGCAGAAGCAGGCGGGCGCCTTCCAGCCGTCGTCCGGCTCCTCCTCCTCCGAGGACACAGACAGGCTGCGCTTCCTGGCCGGCCAGCCGGCGGGCTCCCGCGGTGCTTCCGAGGGCCCCCCGCCCAGGATGGACTGGATGGTGAAGCTGGAGACGCCGCCGGCAGCGGGACACCCCTTGCCCACATCTTCCTTGCTGCCCATCCTGGGTTCATAAGAAATCGGAGGAAACCAAGAACTCCCTTTAGAGACGGTCTGGGTGGAAGGTAGTGCAGCCAGGCGGGGGGAGGGGCGGGGAGGGGAGGCAGGGGGAGGGGGCGGCGTGGCGAGCGAGGCGTCCCTGCCGCGCGGGGGACACGCGGGCGCGGGACGGCTGCGCAGGGGTCCCTGCCCGCCCGGATCTGGGTGCGCCCGCCCAGCCCCGGCGCGAATGCCCCTTTCTCGCCCGCCAGCTCGCAGGGTCTCGGGCTGCGGGGAGGCGGCGCGGCCTCATTTGCATAGAGGTTACCCGAACGCGGCCAATCGCAGCGCCGCGGAGCGGCCCCGGAAAAATTCAAAAAGCCCCGGGAGGGCACGCAGTGCCGGTGCGCCCCCTGAGCTCGCCGAGGACCCCGCGGTCCTCCGCCCGGTCCGACCCGGGCGCCCGGGGCCAAAAGTAGCGTAGATGCCACCTCAGGACCCCCGCCTTGCGGAGGGCCGGGGCGGCACCACGCTCTCAGCTGGAATGGCTGCAGCCACCGCCCGCAACAGTTCGCCTCGCTTCCGAAGGACCCCAAAAGGCAACTGCCACCCTTCCCATCGCTCCACCCCTTTCTGCCCCAGCCGGACTGCGGAGCAGTCATC
>NC_137789.1:154065987-154080987 GCF_963383645.1 Muscardinus avellanarius | reverse complement strand
GGGGATGTCGGGTTCAGAATGAGAGCCAGTGGCAGGTGGGAAGTTTATATCTGTCTTACTGTTGTTTGATGTACACACACTCGCTCTATTTGCTACCAAATAAAAGAAATACATCTGTGTTGCCAACAGAAACAGTTGGAGCACTGGCTCCGCGCTCTCCCAGGGCTGGAAGGAGCTCAAAGTTGCTCAGAGCCCCAGACCCTGGCTTGGGGAACCTCGGCAGGGTATGGAGTCCTGCACAGGAGCTGAGGGTTCAGGGTAGATGGTGGCCAGCTCAACTAGTTTGCCCAGGTGGCCTGTGAGGACACCTCAGAAGACAAACCTGCCTGGGGGATTCTCCCATACCACCTGGCTTCTTCCCAGCTTGCCTTAACCTAGGGCAGTTTGGAGAAAACCAGCTGACCAAGGTCACCAGCATCAAAGTGTGAGACCTTGTGCCTCTGTCACAGAGGTGGTGCCAAACTAACAAAATGCTGGCAGGTATGCTAGAAGCCCAGGAACGGCATCTCTTCTAAAATGTAAAGGGGATGTATGTGTGTGGTACAGTATGAGCACATCATGCATTGCTTACGTTGTTTACATGTGTGTATCTGTTTGGATGTTGTAGAAAGGATTCACAGGACAGGCTGAAATCATTTGCATTGACTTGCCCATTAATCAAGGTGCAGATGGGGGAGGATCTGAAGTTAGGGTGGGCAGAATGAAAGCTGGGTTCCACCATCTGAAGGAGTCAAGATGAAGTTGGCGGTGTTCTTCAGTGCCCCCCAGTAAAGGGGATACTCTTGCCCTGACTCCCCCTTCTGGAAAGTTCAGACTTTCAGAAGGCACTTTCATCCCCCCACCCCGAAACAAAAAAAAAAAAAAAAAAAAAACCCACCCTTCTTTGGTGAAAGGTTCCAGCACCTCTCAGCAATCTTTGCAGAGACATCAGGGTAGGAGGCTTTCTGGGTGGGGTAGTTGGGTGACATCAGCCAACTCTCCAGGTGTGGCAGGCCCATCCAGTGGCTTCTTGGAATTTGGTGACCAGAAGCCCTGGGCGCAACCTACAGTCCAGGCTAGGTTGCTCCTGCTTAGAGCAGCTTCTGTGTTCTAGATCTCTGTGCTCTGGCTTAATTCTTCTTGCCCTGGGAGGAGAAGAGCTGAGACCCAGGCTGGGCAGGTGGGAATGCAAGGATTCTGCATAGGCCTGCCTGCTAGTTTCAGGCTCACACAACAGCCGGTACCCAGGCCAAGTCAGAGCTACTTCCCCCCACCCGGGCCGCACCCTGGACTGGGGAAGGAAGCTGGGTGCTGGGCGGTGGAGAGAGAGAAAGAGAAGTCTCTGGGAGCAGGACAAAGGCTAAACTGTGCATGTGGAGAACCAGTTATTTCTCGACTTTGTAAAGACCAGGTCAGTCAAGAACCGTTTTCTAGAATCCAAACAAATAAAGAAGTATTTTCTTGGCATTTGATAACATCATGTTCTGGCTGTAAAGTCTAAGAACGTGTTTGCTATTGCAACACCATTTTTAATGAGCTGTTACCGGCCTGTCCCCCAGTTAGTATTGCCAACAATAAAGGCATCTTTATGTTTGCAGGTAACACAAGGTACGACATATTTTGACCTCGAATTTCTGTTTATTTTTCATTTACGATACAGGCCCTCGTTTTTATTCCAAACCAGAGGGAAATAAACGGAGATGTAGCTTCACTGGGGTTCTGGCTGAGATTTTGCCATAAATACGCATGCCGGCTTATTTGGGGACAGTTTGCCATCAAGAGAAAACGATACTGGACGTTTAGGCTACTGTAGACTCAATCGCTTCGGTTGAGTTTGAGGAGCTGGCGACGCCCTGGGAGGAGGAAGGAGTGCGAACAGGCGCTCCCCAGCGGCCGGGTGCTTCTGAGCGCTCTCAGACACCTTCTCTGCCTTCGGGTTCCTCGTCTCCCCCTTTTGACTCCCCAGCGTCGTGCGTGCGCTGCCAGGAGTGTGCATTCACACCCGCGTCTTGAAGACAGGCAGCCACGCTGGGTTGGCTCCCGAGTACCCGCTTCCCCGGGCAAACCGGCTCTTCTGAGCGCCGCAGCGCGCCAGGCCTCCCCAAGGCGCTCGCAGAGCCAGAGCAGCATCGGCCCGGACAGGGGCCCAGAAAGGCTGCCCTCAAAGCGCTGGGCGCCGGGGGACAGGAAGCTTGCCAGGACGGGGACGCGGTCCTCTCCCGTGGCTCTGCTCCCGGCACTTGGCGCACCCGAACAGCTCCCCCGCCACAGCGCCCATGGCTGCCGCGGTGCCCCCAAGCCCCGCTCAGGCTCCTTGTCCTAGCACGAGCCGCTGTCCCAAGGGCGGGGTGGCTTCCCCAGCACCGTCCTCTGGATGCCCGGCCTCACCCAGGCGGGCTTAGCCATGGGAGTTCAGCCTAGCTAAATGCTAAATCCACTCCCTCTCCCTCTGCAGCTCCCCTAGGGGCCACCAGAGCTACCAGGCTCCTAGGCGCCGCGAGGATGCCCGGCCGGAAGCGCTCCGCCGCGCCTGGGACGGGAACGCTAGGCTGCGGCCCCGCGTCCACATCTGCCAGCTGTCTCTGAGCTCCGAGCCGTCGCTTTACTCGATTTCGCAACTAAATAAACCTAGGTCTTTACCCCCGCCGCGCCTCGCGCTTCCCTGCTCCCGGGGCCCTTCGAGCCGCGGAAGGTGCTGGGAAGGGAGCGCTCCGGGTCTGGAACAAAGCCTCCTCTGTCTGCGCCTGCGGCTGGGTGATGGGCTGCGCCTGCCAGGGACTCGGAGCAGAGGCGGCAGACGGCGAGGCAGAAGAGTTCCAGCGACACCTGCTCTGGGAAAAGCCATCCAAAGTTACGCACTCCGGCCACACCAAAGGCTTCGTTTTTCTTTTCTTTTTAATTAATTCCATTTCACGACAACATTAAGTGTAACAATATTTTGTGGGTTTTTTTTCTTTTTCTTAAAAAGGGACTGAACCCGGGAAAGAAAGGGACATGAAAGGAGACTAACTACTGCAGAACAGGTGTAACGCACCGACAGAAGGAAAACGGAGTGGGCAGCAGAGCGAAGAGCCCCGCTGACTGGAGGATGGATTTTACAAGAAACCTGTACATTTATCAAATAAGTTAAAATTCTCCTAAACTGATTGTCCTTCACTTAAAGCGCTCCAGGATGCCTAACTTGCTCCTCTGAGGATCACTACCTAGCCTTGATTTCTTCCATCTTCCCCCTGTTTAATTTTCTACTTGGGTGACTGGGATTATGCTGCAAAAACAGATCTGTTTCCCTCCTACAGGAAGGACCGGGGATCTCAGGGAATGTTGTACGATATTGCACAGATCAAAGTACAATAGTTACCGCAGAACAAAAAGGTCGGGGAGAGGATAAAAGATAGTTTTTTAAAAAAAATATTGAAGCCATTTTCTGGGAACAGAAAACAAGGTAATAATAGTAATAATAATAATTTACCGACAAGTAAAATGCCCCCCCCATAAATGCTACTAATAAATAAGACCATTCAAACTGGGTCAGACGCGGAGCTGCTTCCATTTGTAGATTCTGAGTTTTAGCCGTTTTGTCATTTTTCCCCTTAAACACTTAATTAAGGAATTCTTCCATCACAATGCTAGACAGATGAAAAGGTTAATTGCCACAGACCTCTCCCCGAGAGAGAAGTGAGGAGGGAGGGTTCTTAGGAGAGGCTGCTCAGATTTTCTGAAAACTGGGGAAGTAACTGACTGAAGATGGGGAGGAGGAACCACACCCAGAAGCCCCGAAATAAAAGCACTGCCTTATGAATTTTCTCTCTCTCTCTCCCTCTCCTCTCCTCTCCTTTCTCTCTCTCTCTCTCTCTCTCTCTCTCTCTCTCTCTCTCTCTCTCTCTCTGGATCCTGAAAATAGTTCTATAGAAAGTGAATGAACTTGAGAGATTGGAGGGAGCCTATTTCCCATCTATAAAAATAAAACAAAAAAGCCACTGCGTGATGCAAATTTGTGTGTGTTGGGGGGGGGGGAACTGCACGTTTTACAAAAGCTTTCCGCCCAAAGATCTGACCTGGGGATTTTCTTTTTCCTGCCTTCTCTTCGTTAGTAACCAACACCAAAAGTAAGAGGAGAAGCGCCTCGAATCCATTAGGGGTGGATTGCACGAAAATACATTGCAAATACTTACAAAACGCTACCGAGTGGGGAGGGGAGGCCGAGCGGCGAGCGCGCCGACGCCCCGGGGCCCAGGCCGTCTCGGCGCCCTCGGCCCGGCCCCGTCTCCGCTGGGGTCCGGGGAGGTGGCGGGCGCGGGCTCCCGCCCCTCTCGGGGCTCAGACCGGCCGTAGCAGCGGCACCGACGAGACCACGGGGTGCGAGTAGTAGACGGGGTGCGGGAAGGTGAGCAGCGGCTGGCTGGCCGGCGCCGGGGCCCCCGCGGCCGCCGCGCCCTCGGCCGCCGAGTTCTCGTGGTAGAGGATGGGCACGCGCACGATGCGCTGCGCCGCCGCGTGGCTCAGGTTGGCGGCCTCCAGCTCGGCCGCCAGCTGCCGCTTCCACTTGTTGCGGCGGTTCTGGAACCAGATCTTGACCTGGGTCTCGGTCAGGTGCAGCGACGCGGCCAGGCCGGCGCGCTCCGAGCTGCTCAGGTAGCGCTTCATGTCGAAGGTGGACTCGAGCTGGAAGACCTGGCTGCGCGAGAACACGGTGCGCGTCTTCTTCTTGCGGCACGCCGGCTTCTTCTCGGGGCTCTCGGCGCCCTTCTTCCAGTCCTCGGCGCCCGGCGCCGCCGCCGCCGCCGCCCCGCCGCCCGCCCCGGCCGCGCCCGCCGCCGCCGCGCCCTCCTTCTTGGGCTCCTCCGAGTCGCTCTCCTCCAGGACGATCTCGTCCGGGCTCTTGGAGTCCCGCTCCTGGGGGTCGGGGTCGGCCTTGAGCAGGGGCTCCGGGGAGTCGCGGTCGGTGCCCGAGGCGGGAGAGGAGTCTCGCAGCAGGGCCTTCTCCGAGGCTGGGGAGACGGACAGACAGACGGACGGACACACACGCGCACACCCGGGCCGCCGTGAGCGAGGCCCGACCCCGGCCGGCCTCCAGGCCTCCGCCTCCCCGCGGGCCTGGGGCCCCCTCCCCCGAGGCTGCGGCCCCGCACCGGGCGCCGCTCGGTCCTCCGCCCCGCGTGGGTCCGCCCGCGCCCACCCCTCCCCCAGGCCCGGCCCCCGCCCCGGCCGCGCGAAGCCCCCGCGGGCAGGCCAGAGGCGCCGTCCCCGGGAAGCGCTGCGACCCGGGCCCCATCCCACCTCTTTTCTCCCCAAGTGGGATGGCCGCCCGGACGCGGGGCGGCCGCCCGGGGCCGGGGAGGGTGGCCGGGGTCTGCGCGCGGCGGGGAGGGGACCGAAAGTTCAAAGAGAGGTCGGTACCTTCGGGCCGCGGGAGGTGGCCGCCGGCGGGGGTCAGGGTGTACGGGTACCACCAGGCCGGGGCGCGCTCCAGGTAGTGCGCGGGCAGGGCGAACCTCTGCGCCGGGATCTCCAAGCGGGGGAAAGCCAGGTCGCCCACCTGCGAGAGCGCGAAGCCCGCGGCGCCCTCCAGGGCCCCCTTGGCGGCGGCGGCGGCGGCGGCGGCGGCGGCGGCGGCCGAGGCCGGCGCGAAGAGCGTCCGTGGGGGCGGCTGGGGCTTGGGGGGCGGCCGGGGGTGGTCTCCGTTGAGCAGGTTCTTGATGGAGAACGGGGACTCCTTGGGCGCGGGCGGCGGCGGCGGCGGCGGCGGCGGCGGGGGCTGCGCGCCGGCAGTGCCCGCGGCGTCGGGCCCGGGCTCCGGCATGGTCCCCGCTCCTCCGGCCCCGGGAGGGAGGGACAGGGACGGGCGGGCGGCCGGCGAGCGCGCGGCGCCGGAAATCAGACCATCAGCGGAGCTCAACTACGGGGCGCGGAGTCGGGGGCCGCCCGGGGCGCCGCGGGAGGGCGGGGTGAGGCCGGGCCGGGGCGGGCCCGCATGGGGGAGGGGTCCCGGGGGGCGGGGAGCGGCCCTGCCGCGGCGCGGAGCGGGCGAGGCGGCGGCTGCGGCTCCCGGGGAGGCGGCGGCGGGAGCGGTCCCCGGCTCGGGGCTGCGTCAATCCGGCGCCGGATGCTAATGATGAAATCAAAATGTCATCCAAGTTAAATGCGGGGAGTATACGGCGATTGGGCGCGTACAATGGCAAATGGGATTAGGCAGACGGAGGCGCGGCGGAACCCCGGCCCCGCAGACGCCTCCGCCACCGCCCCCTCCTCGCCTGCCCTCGGATTTTGGCGCTGTGGCTTCGGGCTGTAAGAGCCCGCCTGTTATTGGCTTTATAGAGTCCAATTAGGCAGCAAATGAGGACAAACCTATTAGCACAAAAGGATATCGGCTCCCGCTAAAGAGGCACTCGGAGCGCTCCTACGAGCGACGGAGGCGGGCGAGGGGCCCGGAGCCCGCGGCGCCCCCGGCCGGCCGGCGCGCACTGACGGCGGCGAGCCCGGAGCCCGCGCCTCCCGCTCCCCCCTGCGGCTGCGGGACCCGCCGCGCGCCGCCCGCCCGCCCGCGGGAGGGGGAGGGGCGGGCCAGGCCCGCGAGGGTCACCTCGGGGTGACCCGCGCCGGCAGCTGCCGCTTCCCCGCCCCCCGGGGCTTGGCGGGGGCCCGCCGCCCCCACGCAGCCGGGGAGCCTCGCAGGAGACCCGACGCGACCTCGGCCCGCGACGAACTCCGCACTTCCCTACCCTTCGAGGTCCGGTGGCCTCAGCATTTCCCCCAAAGCCTGCAAAGAAGGGCGCAGACACGATTTGGGTTGCCCATCCACCGTCTAGCCCTAGGAAAGGAGTCGGGGAGTGAGTCTTTGGACTGCGTCCGCGATCCCAGGAATCCGCGTAGCCTTGGCCTTTGGCTGCGGAAAACCGAGGAGTGAGCCTTCCAGAGAGCACAAGCGGGAGTGAGCCTCCGCGCCCCGGCGCACGCAGGACCCGCCGCGCCAGCGCCGCGCTTTGGGGGCAGCAGCGCTCCGGCACCGACGGCCGCGCTCCGAAGGGCACTTCTCCCTTCCAGGTGCGGTGGCCAAGGCTCGAGGATCAACTCCCAGCCTGCGGTCCCGAAAACAGCACTTGCTTCCAGGAAGCCTCTTTGGCTGGATTTTGGAGCTGCCAAGCGCTTTAATAGTGGCAAAGTGAACCGAAGGCGCAGCGGAGGGCCTTCCTCCTTAGTGGCCGCGGCAGCGACACCTGCAGCACGTCCCAAGGGCCTCCAAGTCCCTGGAGAAGCGCGCTGGGCCTCTGAGGAACGCCGGGGTGGAAGGTCGTTCAACCCCGCCGGCTTCACCCCCCACCCCCACCCCCTGTCGCACGCGAAGCCCGAGAGGCAGGCACTTTTAGACTCTAAATTCAACAATCAAATCGGAATGGCTGGTGGGATCCCTTCTCCAGGGGCAGCTCCCTAGTTAGAGAAAGGTGGCCGACTGCGCTCACCCCCTCTTCCCTTGGCGAAGCTCCCGGCGCCCCCGAGGTCTTCTTGGGGTCCCTTTCCTTCCCCATCGCTTTCTCTTTTCTTAGAAGGAGCCCTGTCTAATTCAGGGTCTTCTTGCCTTGCCAGACGCGCCTTTGGGTCCCCAAGTGAGAAGTAGGTATGTTTTATTTTTAGGTCCAAGGGTGTTAACGACCCTCCCCAGCGAAATCACTACGGGTTCATTTCGTGTTGCAGCAAGCAGTCACCTGCAGCAGTGAAACCCACTTTCGTAAACTATTAGTATTACTTATAAACGGCACTTCCGTGGACTATTACTATTCCTTTGAGTTCGTGCAGGGCTTCGCTGCAATGCAAAACGCTTCACCACCCAAAATCCGAGTTGGAGCCAATCACAGCCTCGAGACACCAACAGAGCGTGTCTCGTGCTCCGATTGCGCAGGCGTCTGGAGAGGAGAGCGGCCGGGCCTATTTCACCCAACCGTTACTGGACAGCCAGAGGTCATTTTTTCCTAACCGCAGAAATCGCTGCGCACCTAGGTCTGTGCGGGTTCGATGCCCGCTGCCCGCACACAGCAGAGCGGAGGGACACCAGCGAGCGTGCGGAAGCTCTCCTGGCTGGGGCAGATGCGTGCCGACTTGCTCGAGTTCCGAGGCTCAGAAGCCGCCTTCAGACACAGGGGAAGTGGAAAGGTTCCCCATCTCCCCGAAAGGCAGGCAGTGTGGTTCAGCGGAAGAGCGCTTGCCAAGCGTGCACGAAGCTCTGGGTTCCATCCCGGCACCGAAAACAGCAACAAAACAAACAAGCACAAAATCCGCAGAAAAAAGATACACCGGGCAGAAGTTTCCAGGAAAGTCAAGTGTACTGTCTGGAAAGGGCCCTTCCTTGGTTGATCGCAACTCCAGGACTAGGCCCAGATGGGGAGGGGCCTGCCCTGGCGTAAAGAGCCCTAGGCAGCCGCCCGCGACCTTTGCCACGCGGCTTCCGGAACCCCACTCGTTCCTTGTGGCCCCAAAGGTGCGCCCCCTCCCGAGGGGCGCGCAGGTGCGCCGGGGTGTGTGCGCGCGTGTCTGTGCGTTGACTAGGAAGGAGTGTTTATTGCCCGGCATCCTCAACCCATCTTATGAGTTATGAGTCTGGGCTCCAACAACGGGATGCAGAGTAGACCTCTCCTTTCACTTTGAGAAAGCTAGGCGTTGGGCCCGCGGAGCGAGCTGAGCAGTTCACCCGCCCTCTGGCGAGGGGTGCAGCCAGTTACCTGCGCGCGGGACTCCATTCAAAGTCAGGCAAACAGCGCCCTCTATGGAGCATCTCTGAACCAAGCCTGCAGGTTCCGCCACGGAAACAAGTCCCAGTGCACAGCATTTTAAAAAGCCTTTGAGTCATATGCTTCCCAGCAAAGAGCAAAAGCACTGCAGGGTCTGGATTCCGGAAGAAGCCAAGGGTGAGATCTCCTGCAAGCCGCTGTTGATCCTTACCTGGCCACGACAGGAAGTGACCTCTAAGAACCATTCTCTGTTCCTTCTTGCACCTACTCTTTAGGTGCGGGCTCCAGAAGGATCCCGCAAGGGAAGTAGGCTGTCTTATTCCTCTTTTCAGGACTCAGTGCACAGCTAGCTAGTGGGTGTTCAGTATCAAACCCCTGAATGCCCAAATATGGTGGGTGGGTGGGTGGATGGATGGATGGATTCACAGATCCCACTACACTTGATGAGGGCCCTTCAGATAGCTTGACAATACCCAAAAGCAGTTTTTAAAGAGTTCAATGAAAATCTAAGATCTTTTGATATCATGTTGCACAAAACCTAAAGGAGCCACAGGGGTAGGACCGCTGGAAAGTGTTTCACAGGCTGACCCAAGGCTGTGTCTCCAAGCCACTACCCCTTTGCAGGAGGGGCCAAGAGGGCAGAGGGAGCCTGGAGAACCCTAGTGAAAACACCAGCCTTTACACAAAGAATGGGACTGGCAGAACGGGCTTAGAATGGCATCTGCAGCCCTCTCACCCCATGGCACACAAAACCCACATAAACATAGGGTCACATACAAATCAGGAGGTAGGGAGTGCTCCAAAGGAGGGGAACTTTTCCATATTCTCCACCACTCCCCTAGGAGAAGGGTAGGAATGGAATCCTTCTGGGAACAGCCCACCCAACCTACCCCCAAAGTGCCTGGGGACTATTTAGGCTTTTAGCCAAAGCTACAAGACCCAGACTGCAGGGGTTCACAGCTAACAGAGCCACATTTGCTCTCATCCTGCTGGTCACAGTCTGTGACTTCACTCTCCTGATCTGGATTGGCCTTGTACTTGGGATCCTCCTGCATCAGCCTTCCAAGTGGCTGAGATCGCAGGCATGCACCACCACGCCTGGTGTCAGTCCTCTTCAGGATAAACCAACAGGCCCCAAATCTGTTAATGGAGGGTTTCCCAGGTCTCTTGAGGTACCTCAGTAAACACCAGATCCCTGCCTTTGGGGAATTTCCCCTCCAGTGGAGGGAGCAGGTAAAGCTATCACAGTTCTGTGAGGACTCCATATTCTGGGTCACAAATCACGCTCTCTCTTCTACATTCTCTTCTCGGCTCTCTTGCCTTCTTCAAATATCTTTCTTTTTCTGGGTTCAGTGGCACATGCTGGTTAGTCCCAGTACTTGGGAGGCTGAGGCAGAAAGATTGCAAGTTCAAGGCCAGTCTTTCAACTTAGTGGGTCCCTGTCTCAAAATTTTAAAAGGCTGGGGAGGTAGCTCAGTGGTAGAGCACTCCTGGGCTCAGTCTCAAAAAAAAAAAAAAAAAGCCTTTGTCTTGAAACAGGGAATAAAAGAACAAATGTTTGCTTTTGCTCCTATGAACCTGTCTGGGCGTGTCTGGATATTCTGTGGGCTCTGACTGATAATTTGCTGAGTCCTTTGTCAAGACCCAGTGATCCAGCCTCCTCTGCAAAGGCATTGGGATTCATCAAAATGAGCCCCTCAGAAGCAAAGCAGGCCATGTTTTCTAGTATGAGGTCCCTGACGACATCCTTGAGGCCCAGTCCCTTTCTGGTCTCCCCACATGCTCGCCACGTGCCAGAACCCATGTGCTTGCCACGCTTCAACTCTGAGGGAGACTGCCATGCGGCTTCACGCAGACATTGTTCTTTGGTTTCTCTTACATTGCTAGGACAGGCTGGGATTTTCAAAACAAATCCTGCTAAGTAGCAAGAGCATCACCACAATGTATTCAACAAATGTTCTTTGAGCTCCTTGTATGTGCTAAACACTATTCCAGGTCCTTGAGGTGCCTCAGAGAACCCAAGATCTCTGCCCTCGCTTACACTCCAGTAGAAGGAGCAGGTAGATCATTGCAGGTGCTGGGGATCAGTATTATGAGAAATCCTCAAAGGGAACCGGGCTGCCCGGGTAGAGAGGATGCTGTAGCATTAAATCAGGTGGTCAAGTGAAGCTGCATTCAGAAGGGAAGGTTTAGGCAGAGCCTCTGAGGAGGTGGGGTTAGGATGAGCGGTCCAGGCCAAAAGAGGGGCTTACGGAGGTGCGGCCAGCCAGAGCCCAGTAAGAGAGGTAGGAGGGGCCGACACATGGGACCCTGGAAGCCCTGGTAGGAAGCTCATTTTACACTGAGTGAAATACAAGACCAGGACACAGTATTTTGTTTCTTTAATTGTCAACCTAAAATAATAGTAGAGAGAGGTAAGCTCACCCAAGAGTTTTCCCAAAAAGAAGTTTATTCAGGAATTGCAAGGCATTGCAACCTGTGACTGCCCCAGAGGATCGCAGGTACATCCAAAGGGGATCTATGTAAATAGGAAGCTTTATTTACTTATTATTTATTTATTTATTTATTTATTTAGTGGTGCTGGGGATTGGAACCTGGGGCATTCTACTGCTGAGCTATAACCCTAGCATTATTTTGTATTTTGTACGGGGAAACAGGGTTTCACTAAGTTGCCAAGGCTGGCTTCAAACCTGTGATCTTCCTATCTCAGCCTTTCAAGCCCTGAGATTGCAGGTGGGTGCTAATCAGAAACTTTTTTTTTTTTTTTTTTTTTTTTTTGCAGGTGTAGGAATGGAACCCAGGGGCATTTGATCTCTGAGCTACACCGCCTGCCCTATTTTTTATTCTTTATTTTGAAACTGGGTGTTACTGAGTTGCAGAGGGCCTCACTAAGTAGCTGAGGCCGTCTGTGAACTGTGATCCTCTGGTCTCAGCCTCCCGAATGCTGGGATTACAAGTGTGCGCCACCATACCCGGCTAATCAGAAACTTTTAAAGACAAAAAAGATTTCTGCAGAGGCCATTTTGAAACAGGTCGCAGGGGCTTATTGTAGGAGTGACATTAGCTCACTGGTGGAATTAGCGATCATCGGACAAGCATACTTGTGCAAACAGCTTATCTGGGCAATTGCATTTTTTTTTTAACATACTGGGGATGGAACCCAGGGTCATTCTACTTTTTAATTTTTATTTATTTATTTTTATTATGTATTTATTTATTTATTGGTGGTACTGGGGTTACTGGAAACCCTTCTACCTCCGGGCTACACTCCTAGACCTATTTTTATATACTTTTTTTTATTTGGAAACAGAGTCTCTTAAGCCAGTGAGGCTGGCTTCGAAACTGCACGATCCTCCTGTCTCTGCCTCCCAAGCGCAGGGATTATAAGCGTGTGCCACCATGCCGGGCTGACATCCTACTTTTGAGCTATACACCAGCCCGATTTTTTATTCTTTATTTTGAAACAGGGTCTCACTGAGTTGCAAAGGGCCTCACTAAGTAGCTGAGGCTGTCCGCGAACTGGGATCCTCCTGTCTCAGCCTCCCACATGCTGGGATTACAAGCGTGCGCCACCACGCTCAGTTTGGCAACTGCATTTTTGAGACCTTTCTTGCATAGTTCCTGCCATAGGCATAGGTGCAGGGATCTCCTGTAATAGGTCTTGTTAAGGCATAGGTGGATGATGGCTCCGTCTTCATTCCTCCTGGAAGCATTCTGTTAGGGTTTGACATAAAGGACTCTGCAATTTTGACACCAATAACTTTCACATATGAGCTTTTTGTAAAGTATAATTTACTGTGCATTGGAATCCACACATCTTGAAAATTGAGTCAATGAACTTTGACAAACGCATATATTTGAGGACAGCTACTAGGAACGTTCTCTTTGGCCCTGTTAGGGTGTAGATCTGGACGTCCCCCAGAAGTTCATGTGTTGAAAGCTTGGTCTCTAACGCAGCAAGGTGGAGCGTGACTGGAGGACTACACCCCCACCCTTCCTTCTTCCTTCCTCTCTCTCCCTGCCCCACCTGCCAGGAGCTAGTAGCTCCCCTCTGTTATATCCTGCTACCATGATGCTTTGCCTTGGAGCCAGCTGACCAGAGACTGACCTTCTGAAGCCATGAGCCAAAATAAACTTTCCTCTCTAAGTTCTTGTCAGGTATCTTGGGCACAGCAATGAAAAGCTGATGACCACAGGCCCTTTGCAGTCAGTTCCTCTAGGCCCTGTTCCAAGAGGCCACTGCTTTGATTCTATCATTAAAGATTAGAACTTCGCATAAATAACAATGTCTAGGATGTGTTTTTTTGGGTCTGGCTTCTTCTACTTAAAATATTTGTGTGATTCATGTGTGCCATTGTGCACAGTTTTCCCATGGCAGGATTTGTTTTGCTGTTTTTTTTTTTTTGTTTGTTTGTCTTGTTTTTAGCAACAGAGTGATATCACTGGCTTATTCAGGAACTACAGGGGATCGCCATCTGTGACTGTCCCAGAGGATCACAGGTGCGTCCGAAGCGGGTCAGTGTAAATAGGAGGAGTTAGGGTTTGTGTTTGTTTGTTTGTTTGTTTGTTTGCTTGCTTGCTTGCTGTTTTTGGTGCTGGAGACTGAACCCAGGGGCATTCTATACTATACTCTTAGCTCGCATTTTTTATTTTGTATTTGGAAACAGGGTCTCACTAAGTTACCGAGGTTGGCTTCAAACTTGTGATCTTCCTGTCTCAGCCTCCCTGTCACTGGGATTATAGGTTCGTACCACCATGCCATGCCACTAGGAAGGTTTTTTGTTTGTTTGTTTGTTTTGGGTTTTTTTTTTTTTTGGTGGTACTGGGGATGGAACCCTTCTACCTCCAGGCTACACTCCCAAACCTATTTTATATTTTATTTGGAAACAGGGTCTCTTAAGACAGTGAGGCTGGCTTTGAATCTGCGCGATCCTCCTGTCTCTGCCTCCCAAGCTCGGGGATTACAAGTGTGCGCCACCACGCCTGGCCCAATAGGAAGTTTTTAAAGACAAAAAAAGAAGTCTGCCTAAAATAATGGCAGAGAGAGAGAGAGAGAGAGAGAGAGAGAGAGAGAGATTCACCAAAGAGCTTTCCCAGTTAAAAATCAAATTTGGATTCATCAAATTCTAATAGGAGTCTAATTCTAAAAATTTCACATCCTGTGAGTGGATACAAAAAATGTGTTCTATCCATACAATGGCATATTATTCAGCAATAAAAAAGTGTGAGGTACTGATACATACTCTATCATGAATGAACCTTTGAAAATTTGTGCAAAATGAAAGAAGCCGGTCACAAAGGACCCCATATTGTATAATTCCATTTGCACAAAATGTCCAGAACAAGCAACTTCATAGAGACAGAAAGGAGGTGAGCGTTGGCTTAATGCTGGGCTGAGAGGAAAGAAGACTACTGATGGCTTCGGGGATTCTTTCTGGAGGTGATGAAGATGTTTCAGAATCAGTTGTGATGGCCAGACATGGTTGTGCATGCCTATAATCTCAGTACTTGGAAGGCTTAAACAGGAGGACTGCAGCTTCAAGGCCAGCCTCAGCAACTTAGGGAGAGCCTCAGAAACTTAGTGAGACCCTGTTTCAAACTAAAAAAATAAAATAAAATATGGCAAGAGGTGTAGCTTGGAGGTAGATGCCCCTGGGTTCAAACTCCACTGCTTCCCCATAAAAAATTGGTTGTGATGATGGCTACCCAACTCTGTAACTGAACTCAAGCACATTGAGTTTTATGCTCTATGCCGGTGGATTGCATAATATGTTAGTGTTCTCTCAATAAAGTTGTTATTAAATACACATGCCTGCTACCATGTCAGGGATGGCCTTTCCAATGCCTCTTGTCTTGAGATGCCCTGAAGCCACTCCAGTGACCCAGCTGGGCTCCCCCAACTCTTCATGCATCATCTTTCCTTCCGCTGGCGGCCATGCAGGACGGAGGGATCCAGGGACTCCATCCGAGCTGGACCATCTCATAACAAATCTTGTCCCCCTGGCCAGGGTACGGCTGTTATTCTGACCTCTCCCTTCCAGCTCAGATGGTCTCTGGTTCTGTGCTCCTTACCTCCACCGCTGAGGAATAGCCCATTCTCCCTGAACCATCAATCCTCTCCTGCCACAGGAATGTGGCGTCATAAGAGCAATGGCGGCCATGTGTTATAAATCAGCTGCTGGAGAGCCAGGCAAGAAGCAGGTACTGCATCCTCCAGATCACGCAGCAAAGGCCCAGCACCCTGGGCACACTTTCATCCATTCACTCTGTCAACAATGTGCCCAGGAAAGCACTGTGCCAG
>NC_137789.1:154040987-154060987 GCF_963383645.1 Muscardinus avellanarius | reverse complement strand
AATGCTTGGCTCGGGATCTGGCTCCTAGTTTGTGCTCAGGAAAGAGTTGATCCAAGATTGAAGGCAGCCAGAGAGCAAGAGGGTGCCACAGGGTGTCTTAATCTGTTTGGGTTGTTATAACAGTGGCACCATAGACTGTGGATGCTTGAATACAAGCATTTACTCTTCGCAGTTCTAAGGTCTGCGATCAGGTGCCTGCATGGTCCATGCGCAGGAAGAGCCGTTTCTGGCTGACAGATGGCTGTCTTCTCGTGGTATCCTTGCATGGTGGAAAGAGGGTGTGTGAGTTCTCTGGGGCCTCTTGGATAAGGGCATTCATACCCTTCTGGAGGGTTCCATCCTCCATGACCTAATTATATTGCCAAAGGGTGGCCTCTTAGTGCCATCGCGTTAAGGGTTAGAATCTGCACATGGATTTTGGGGCGGGGATCGCAGCATTCAGATCACTGTACCAGCCGCGTGGACAGAAATGTACTTCAGTGCTCCACTCCTCTACCTCCCCATCCCTACAATGGAGACAATAGGTGTGTCTGGCTCCTGGGGCTGCTGAGAGGGTTAGATGAGACAATGTGTAGAAAGTGCCCACCTGGAAGGTTCTTGGCACGCCCTCCATAAATGCCAGCTGCTCCTACCAGGAGGGATCAGTGTGTCTACCTTACAGGTGACAGCTCTGAGGCCCAGAGAGGGAAGAGACTTTTAAATGTCAGTCAGCATGATGGCAGCTGCCCTAAGTCAGGTTCCCCAAAGCAGTATGGGAGCAGGACTCCAGTCCTCTGCTTCTGGGTTTAGGCTCTCTCTGCCCCCTTCATCCCTGAAATGGCTTAATCCAGCAAGACAGACATGCGCTCAAACAGACATGGTCTTGACCTGTGTGTCCTTTTGGGGACACAGGTTGCTAGCTAGGAGCCCCCCTTCTGGTGGTGATGTTGAAATAAGTAGGCCACCCCCGTTCCGAGGCCCCAAGAAGGCCCTCTCCTCACCCTTCTCCTCGTCTTTGGCAATTTGTGGCAACCATTTCCATTTAAGCTTATGACAATTAAGTTGTTCAGGGTTCCGATGGTGAATTAATTACCCAGTAGAAAAGGGATCAATTGTGTAAATATATCATTTATGTAATGAGTCCTGGCTGTGATTTAGAAGTCCAGATTGGTTTTTCTTCCAGCTCTGTCCTGAAAACAAGTCTAGCCTTTGAGCCAGGGCCAAACAAACAACCTCTATTACGTCTGAATCCAGGGCATTAAGTGGCCCAAATAGACAGGTGGGGCAGGTGATACAGGGGGCCGAGATTGTGGGAAAATTGGAGCAATTTGCCAAAATGAGCCAAGTTCCTCCTATTATTCTTCCTGTCTCTGCAGAAAATTACTCTTCAGAAACAGGGAGTGGAAGTTAAACAGCCCCTTAAAGGACACTTCAGGCACAGCCGATTTCGCCCCCCTCTGCCCACCCCCCACCAGACACCAGAGTCCAATTGAGACAGCCTTTTCTGAAAAAGAAGCCACCATTGGGTCCCAGGAGGCAGCAGAGGCCCCCAAACATTTAACATTCTTGGGATTGGCGGAGCTGGCTATGGAGCGCCTGGCCTGCTTGGCCTGCTCGCGGCCGGACGGCAAACTCACGTCGGCGCTGCTTCCGATCCAGGCCCAGAGCGGCTCCTCTGGGGGTGAAGTGATCACCATTTGGAACGTTTTAATCCACCCAGTGCTCTTTGTTGAGGTGCATTTTGTGTCCTTGTGCAGGACACACACACACAATCACACACACACACAATCACTTGCTCATGTCTCTCATGGCACTGAGCACAGATAGTCTCCCTAGGGCCCATTTGCAGCCCAGCACACAGGGGACCCTGGCCATGTTTGTGGAACGCACCAGAAGGTCACTGGGTGTCGGGGATGTTGGAATCAAGAGAAAGGATTTTAGTCCAGGCGTGGTGGTACACTCTTGTCCTCCCAGTACTTGGGAGGCTGAGATAGGACGATCTTAGGTTTGCAGCCCCTACAACTTAGCAAAGCCCTCTGCGGCTTGGTGAGACCTTGTTTCAAAATAAACAATGTTAATAATAAAATAGGGTTGTGTAGGTGTAGAATGCCCCTGGGTTCAATCCCTAGTGCCACGGGAGAGAGAGAGAGAGAGAGAGAGAGAGAGAGAGAGAGAGAGAGAGAGAGAGAGAGAGAGAGAGAGAGAGAGCGCCTTTTAGGCATGGGCTTCTCAGTAGCCCCCATCCTCTGGGCCCCCTAGAATCTTTCCTTCTTGGAATACAGTCCTGCACCTCCCAGGCCTCCTCTGAGCTGTACTCCCTCCTGTCCCTCTGTATGAACTAAGTTCAGCCCCTACGCTCTGCATGTGGTAAAAGTAAGCCGACTGGATTCCAACCCTGGTCTGCTTGAACCCTGGCAGAGTGGGGCTGGGGGGTGGGTCACACAAGGCTTTTGCCTTGAGACTCAGTTTCCTTATCTGAATTCCAAGGTCACTAATTTGCAAGAACAAGATCCCTCCAGCCCAGCTGCTCCTCTGTGGGTGTATCCAGGGTTCCTCTCCTGGGGCAAAGGGGCCCCAAAACTCATGGTCTGTTTTAGAGCGTGAAACCTGGCACTGCGATGGTCCAGAAAGCTCTGGCCCTGGGGAAAAATGAGATTGGAGGGGGGTAATTACACATCAAATGCCATGTATTTCTCAGAAATTCATTGCTTAATTGATGTTTTATTGCTCCCACTGACACATGGGATCGAAATGAAATTGCATCTACAGGGGAGGAAGTGAAATTTATTTCTGCTTGTATCTTAATGGGGAGAATAAAGCGTCAATTAAACAATGAAGATGACATATATTTGATAAATGACCTGAAGAAGGAATATTACTCCCTAAAATGTTATTTTACAATTTACAGTAATGGAACACCTGGCAATAAGGCGAAGAGGCACACTTCACACATTCTCCATTATTTAAAAATAGCAAAAATATGTCATTATTAAAGAATACAAGAAAATGATACTTTTAATAGTAGAATATAACAATCAAAGCCAGGCACGGTGGTGCATGCCTGTCATTCCAGCAACTCAAGGGAGGGGGCTCAAGCAGGAGGATTATAAGTTTGAGGCCAGCCTCAGCAGTTTAGCAAAATCCTGTCTCAAAAATAAAAGGGCTAGAGCCGGGTGTGATGGCCCACTCCCGTAATCCCAGTACTTGGGAAGCTGAGACAGCAGGATCACAAGTTTGAGTCCAGCCCATGGTAACTTAGCAAGAAAGACCCTGTTTCAATATAGGAGATAAAAAGGGGGGATGGAGGTGTAGCTCTGTGGTAAATGCCCTCTGTGGTAAATCCTCTGTACCTCTCATACACAAATAATTTTTTTTGGTGGTACTGGGGGTGGAACCCAGGGGCTTTTCTACCTCCGGGTTATACTCCCAGACCTATTTTATATTTTATTTAGAAACAGGGTCTCACTAAGTTGCTGAGAGCCTCCCTAAGTAGCTGAGGCTGGCTTCGAACCTGTCTCAGCCTCCCAAGGGCTGGGATTACAAGCTTGCGCCACCACGCCCGGCTCACAAAGAAAAATTTTTTTTTTTTTAAAGGGCTGGGAGTGTGCTCAGTGGTAGAATTATTGCAAAGTCTGTGTGAGGCCTTGCGTTCAATCCCCAGCATTGCATAATAACTAAATAAGTAAAAAATAATTGAACCAGCAAGGGCTCTGTCAAAGTTACCCAGCTAAGGAGCAGAGGAGTGGGGAAGAGTGGAAGGGCAACGGGTGCGTCCTCCCAGACCTGTGATGTGAGGTGGAAAAGACCTCAGGGAGCCGAGATTCCTAGAGGAGCCGCTGAGCCAGGCTGTGTGCTGGACTTGACCTCCCTGGACTTTGATCTCTTGTCTACAGATAAGGAACCCAAGGTGCAGAAAGCTTGCCAGGAGGTCACACAGCAGATACACAGCGGAGTTAAGACCTAAACCCAGGTCAGCCTGACTCTGAGGGCCCTCTCTTTCTTTCTTGCCCCAGACATTTAACAGACAGGGAGGGGAATAAAAGGCAAAGATTCGCTTGAGCCCTATACGATGGCGTACACCGCTAATCCCAGTACTGGAGAGGTGGGAACAAGAGGATCACAGTTTTGAGTCCAGCCTCAATAATTTAATGAGATCTTCAGCAACTTAGAGAGACCCTGAATAAGCAAAATAAATAAATAAAATGGACCGAGGGTGGAGCTCAGAGGTAGATGCTCCCCCCAAAAAAAGTCTCAGGGCAAATTGGGACAGTGCTCAGGAAAAAGGTTTTGCAAATGGAGGGACTAAGGAGAGATGAGGAGACTGTCAGGCAGCAGCGACGGCCCTCAGAGGTGCTGGAGAGAGGGGCAATGGAGAGTACACGGGAGCCCCAGAACGTTCCGAAAGGAAGCCAGTTTGGACACATGGCGGCGTTATGTGCCTTTCACAGAGATTGTCCCGAGTTCAGAAGTTAGCTTACCAAGAAGAAACCACAGTCAGTTAAGCCTGTGGCCACTTAGTGAAAGAAAGAAATTCTGAAAATTGAGTGTCTTTGTATCAAAAATTTGTTTATTTTATTATAATATTGGAAGATTCATTCTTTTCGAAAAATCATGCCCTCTGTATGCAACCAAAGGATGACTATGAAAAAAAAATTCAATAAATTCCATGCCCCAAACGCGATAGCAGTCAATGCCCTGAATGTAAAACAGGCATTTATGAATCATTCCAAATATATTTAACAGGTACAGACATCTAGGCAAAGAACAGAGTAGGCAGCGGGGGTGGAGTGCCACAGCAGCGCACCTGCCTAGCACGCTCTAGTGTGGTTTTATCTCCAGCATTAAAAAAAAAGACCTATCATTGTATCATTCTTAAAGAAAAGGGGTACCCTAATAAACATCTGGCTCCTGAATGCCCTCTTACTGTTCCCCCAAACCTAGACACGTTCGTGGAACAATTCTGGGGCCAGGTTGCCCAATACCTAGCATGTTGAAGGACCCTGGCTCTCTCTCGTGAACACCGGGAACCAGAGTAAATTCGTATCATCTACAGAGAGCCAGTTTCTTGCGCATTTGCCAGGGCCACTGCTTCTTGGGATGCTGGTCGTCCTGGCAGACTTAGCAAACTGAGGCTGATGAGGAAGCCTCTGCTTCTGCGGCCTCACACACCTCGTCGTCGAGCAGCAACTGGTGTGGAGCTGAGCGCACACTGCAAGGCATACCTGTCACTCGTCCCGCTGGCCGTCACTGGGAGAGCAGGCGAGGGCTAGCGCCTGGGGGAGGGCGCTGTCCACTCAGCACATGGCCACGGCTCTCTTTTGAGTGCCACTGAGCTCTTGTTGGCTTTCTCCAAAAAATCACAAGTCGCTTTTCTTTCCTTTTCTTTGGTTGAAACTTGGGGCAATTTGCTTCTGAGCCACACACACCCCAGCCCTTTTTATTTTATTTTTAAATTTTGAAACAGGGTCTCACTAAGTTGCTGAGGGCCTTGTTAGGTTGCTGAGGCTGGGCTTGAACCAGTGATCCTTCTGTCTCAGCTTCCTAAGTACTAGGATTACAGGCATGTGCCACCATACCAGGCTTCTGGGTACTCTCTTTGGTCTCTGCAAGCTACTGCACTTCCCTGGGCTGTGAACATGGCAGCAGTATAGATACAGTTTCTTAAAAAAAATGTGTGTGTGTGTGTGTGTGTGTGTGTGTGTGTGTGTGAGAGAGAGAGAGAGAGAGAGAGAGAGAGAAAGAGAGAGAGAGAGAGAGAGCAGAAAGTGCGTGCATATGTGCAAAAAATTCCTTAAAAATATAATAAAAGTTTCACTGTTGTTTTATTTTTATAATGAGAGTGGGTCATTTTATTTTAGACTCTATATTTTCTAATAATTTTAAATTCCCTACAACAAGCAAATATTTTTGTAATAAAAAGATACTTTTTAAAAAAGAGCAAAGTACATTTGAAATAAAACATTCAAAGGAACGATGTTGAGAATAAAGTATTAATGCTATTTGTCATAAATTGTGAAAGACACATAAAAGAGCCAGCGTGGGCTTCTATTAAGTTCCGATTCACTTTGAAATCTAAGGACAAAAATGACTGTACTTTATATGAACAAATAATAGTAGATTAGAAAGTCACTTCACGGTGAAGCTGATGATTACAAATAAATTAAATTGGTTGTGCCCTGTCAGGACTAGCCAGCTCAGTCAAATAATGGGTGTGCTGCGCCCCTTGCAGCTCCCCTGTGAATATCAGATGCATCCGGGTTTACATGTGTATTGAATGCTTAGTGTTATCTTGCTAGCAGGGTCATTCCTCAATGAATTCACATGGGCCTCCAGAACTTGGGTTTATTTATTCATTTAGTTAGTTATTTTTTAGGTACTGGAGATTGAACCCAGGAGTGTTCTACTACTGACCTAGACCCCAGTGCTCTTAAAATTTATTTTTCAGTTTGAAACAGAGTTTTTCAAAACCTGCAATCCTCCTGCCTTTGCCTCCCAAGTACTAGAATTGCAGGTGTGTGCCACCCCGCCTGGCAGAACTTGGTTCTTTTTTTAAACCTGTGGCCTGACAGTCTCTTTTAAAAGAAGTGAGTATGGATAGAATATCTGCTTCTTTGCGTCTGGCTTCTTTCTCCCGGTGTCTTTTCAGATTGGCCCAAGGTGCTGTGGGTATAAGTTGCTCATTCTCTTGTATCGATAACTAGCACCCCAGGTCTGGGTATGCCACTGTTCATCTGTTCCCCTGTTGAGTCCTGTTCGGCTTGTTCACAGGTTAGGATTGCTATAACCATTTTTGTGCAGGTCTTTGTGCACCCATTTGTTTTAGTTTTTCTTGAGTAAAGGAGTAGAATTGCTGGGTTACAAAGTAGAGTTACTTTTTAAATGTATATGCAACCACTAAACAGGTTTTAAATGTATTAAACAGTATTTTGCCTTTATTTTTATTTTTTAATTTTTTGTTGGTACACTAAAGTTTTTTGCCTTAAAAAAAAACTGATTTTAGAGCCAGGCATGGTGGCACACGCTTGTAATCCCAGTGCTGAGACTGGAGGCTGAGACTGGAGGCTGAGACAGGAGGCTAAGACAGGAGGCTGAGACAGGAGGATCGCACAGGTTCAAAGCCAGCCTCAGCTACTTAGTGAGGCTCTCAGCAACTTAGTGTGACCCTGTTTCCAAATAAAGTATAAAAGAGGTCTGGGAGTATAGCCCGGAGGTAGAAAAGCCCCTGGGTTCCACCCTTAGTACCACACACACACACAAAAACAAAAACAAAACAAAACAAAACAAAAACCTGATGTTCAAGGCTGGACATGGTGGCACACACTTGTAATCCCAGCATTCGGGAGGCAGAGACTAGAGGATCATGGTTCAAGGATAGCATCAGCTACTTAGTGAGGACCCTTGCAACTCAGTGAGACCATATTTAAAAAATAAAGAATAAAAAATTAGGGCTGAGGGTGTCGCTCAGAGGTAGAATGCCTCTGGGTTCCATCCCCAGTACCACAAAACACACACACACACACACACACACACACAACAAACAAACAAACAAACAAACAAACAAAGAAACAAAAAACTGATGTTCAGGGAATCTGAGACAGGAGGACCAGGTTTGTGGACAGCCTCACCTACTTAGTGAGGCCCTTTGAAACTCAGTGAGACCCTATTTCAAAATAAAGAATAAAAAAATAAGTACGGGGATGTAGCTCAGAGATAGAATGCCTCTGGGTTCCATCCCCAGTACTGCAAAAAAACAAAAACAAAACAAAACAAAACCACCCAAAACACCAACTGATGTTTAAAATCT
Source organism: Muscardinus avellanarius (assembly GCF_963383645.1). Classification (NCBI taxonomy): domain Eukaryota; kingdom Metazoa; phylum Chordata; class Mammalia; order Rodentia; family Gliridae; genus Muscardinus; species Muscardinus avellanarius. The sequence continues at coordinate 154,053,204 of NC_137789.1, read as the reverse complement.
AATTTAAAAGAGTGCTTTTGAGCCAGGTTTGGTGGCACACACTTGTAATCTCCATGCTTGGGAGGCTGAGACAGGAGGATTGCGCAGGTTCGAAACCAGCCTCAGCCACTTAATGAGGCTCTCAGCAACTTAGTGAGACACTGTTTCCAAACAAAATATAAAAAAATAGGTCTGGGAATGTAGCTTGGAGGTATAAAGCCTCTGGGTTCTACCCCCAGTACACCCCCCCACACACACACACACACATTGATTTTGATATATATGGGTTTCTTTCTGGAGATTCACTCTAAGCCCCTAGGTGACCTGCCTACGGAGCACATACGCCCACAGATCCCAACGCTCAAATTACAATCCTGTCCAGCCTCTAACTTTAATACATGCGTGAGTTTCAACAGGGTGCTTGACCCCAGAGCTCACTTCTTCAGTCATAATGAGCCTGGTACAAATACAAGTTGAACATTCCTAACTGAAAATCTGAAAAGTTCCTAAATCTGAAGCTTGTAACATCTCAAGTGGAAAATGTCACACTTGACCTCGTGCGATGGCTCACAGTCCCAAGGCAGGTGCACCAAAAATATTATATGAAATGACCTTCGGTGTGTAAGGTGTATATGAAAACACACAGACAAAAAAAGACTTTTGTGCTTAGATGTGGGTCCTCTCTCCTAAATATCTCATTGTACATGTGTAACTGTTCCCAAATCCAGAGAAATCTGAAATCCTCTGGTCTCGAGCATTTTGGGGAAGGGACACCCCACCAGTTATACCTGCCTCACCTGTCGCTGTTAGGGTTAAGTAAAATTCGATTTGCAGAAATGCCCGGCACATCACATCCTAGGTGCTTGTTATCTTGATTTTAGCTTTATGATGAGGGGGCTTTAGTGGAGAATAAGGCATCTTTTGTACCCTACAGTTGAAGAGCTATCTATCATCACGTTTTATAAGATGTAGAAATAAGTTCTTTCAAATGGATTTGCTTCAACAGTTCATATTGGAATTGTTGACACTTCTTGGAGTCATCATGGTCTAGATGGCTGCGTGTAACTCAGCGGGTGGGAAGGCTGTTGACAACATTAATTGTTTCTTAAATAGTGTCAAGATGGAATTTTTTTGCCCCCTTGGCTTAAACCAAGTTACTGAAAAACCAATACTGTGCCATATGTTTATACTTTTCTTGGCACATAAACCAGGTATTTTACAGACTGGGATGGGTAATAAAAGGCAAGTACTCACTCAAGTCGCATGTTTGATTCTCCATCAAAGAAAAACAGCCATAACCATCCCAATTCCACTGCAATTTTATCAGAATTAGTTGTAAATCTCAGACACTGGCGACAGTACCTTAAGTAGACGTGGCTGTCGTAGAAGTATGAAGACGCCTTTCTGGGTGGGTGACAGAACAAGGGAAGCTCTGACTGTGCGCCCGTTTTGCTCACTAGCTTCCACAATGCAAATAAGTCAGGTGAAATACACTTGACATTAGTAAGGATAAGTATTGTTCATTGTTGCCATCAGTAGTGGCAGATTTGGTGACCCATTCGAGTTTTTTCAAGTTGAATTGTTACGAGTAGAAGACCCCGCAAAGTCCTGGCTGAGTCCCTGACAGACCTGTGTTCATTCTACATCACAGAGGAATTGTATTATGAGAAAGGTCCAACCAATGGAAGTTCCTGGGAAGACAGGGGGTGAGGGGGCTGCCCTGCTAAGTGTGTTTCCAGGGGAGGTGGGATCCGGGACTAGCCCTGCTCTTTCTCCAAGGTTTCCTTCCATTGCTTCTCTGGGAGTGTGAGAACCACTCCAAAGTCGAGTGTGACTCTAGGATGTCCAGTTCTGCCTTTGGTACACCATGCTATGCTCCACCACAGGCTGGAGGAAGACCCTGCACCTGGCTGGGCTTGCAGAGAGATGTCACGCTGGCCTCGCACATGCCAGGTACCTGTGGCGGGGATATTGCAGTTGGGACCAAGTCAGAAGCTGTCCAGAGTGGTCTTGTCACTTTACACCACACTCGTTTCTGATGGTCATTGCACTCTCCTGCCCCTGCTAATTCCAAGGCCCAGCCCACATCCAGTGTTTCCCAAGGACCACAGAGCACTTTGGCCCCTGTTCTCCTCCTGGAGTAGCTCTCGGGATTTCCCTGCATCTGGGTGATATGTGTCTTCTTTGAAAGTGAGCTTTGGGCCTGGAGGGCTCACAGATGACCACGCTGCTGCTCCTCTGAGCAAGGGGACCCCAAACGCACCCAGAGAAGCACAGTCCCCGAAACAAGAGAAGAGCTGCCCAAGGGAGGCTGGGGTGGGAATGGGGGTTCAAACAGATCCCACCAGCTTACTGATGAGAGCCTTGGTGTGCAGCTTCACATTTCTGACACTTGTTTAGTCTCCAGTTCAGTCTCAAGTAACACACACACACACACACACACACACACACACACAAGGGGACAGGGTATAACGGTTACAGCAGAGAGCAGGCTTGAGTCGCAGCTGCCTCTTCTGACCTGGGTGACCACAACCCTGTTCCCTGGGTTCCCTGCACATCTGTGACCTGGTCCATAAAGGAGGGATAGTAATTGTGTGTGTCTTACAGAATCACTGTATACCTAGGACCACAGTGAGTATTCTATAGACATTACTTACTTCTCTCTTCTACCTCAACTTCCTGAGTCTACTTATTTGCTTTATTTTTAAAAAGATTAAAACTAGGCCTGATGGCGCACACTTGTAATCCCAGTACTTGGGAGGCCGAGACAGGATGACAGGTTCTTAGTCAGCCTCAGCTACTTAGCGAGGCCCTCCGCAACTTGGCGAGACCCTGTTTCAAAGTCCAGAATAAAAATTAGGGCTGGGGGTGTAGCTCAGAGGTAGAATACCCTGGGTTCCACGCCCCAGTTCCATCCCCAGTGCCACACACACACACACACACACACACACACACACACACACACACGGTCAACATGTGTTAACTCTGCAGTAAGATTATCAAATTTTCTTCTTTATGCTATTTTGGTTTCTAAAATCCTAATGAGCACTTAAAAATCAAAACATGGGGCTGGGACATAGCTCTATGATAAATCATGTAGTTAAAAGACGTGAGGCCGTGGGTTTGATCCCCAGCACCAAAGAAAATCAAATACATAGAACATAATGATAAAAAATGAAATAAAATATGATCTAAATCAGGTGTGGTGGCACACACCTATAATCCTAGTACTTGGAGGCTGAGACAGGAGGATCACAGGTTTGAGGTCGCCCAGCGACATAGCAAAACTCTCAACAACCTAGCAAGACTTTTTTTTTTGTGTGTGTGTGTGTGGTACTAGGGATGGAACCCACCCCTCCGAGCTACCTTCGAGCTACACCCCCAGCTTTATTTTTTATTTTTTATTTTGAAATAGGCTCTCACTGAGTTGCAAAGGGCCTCACTAAGTAGCTGAGGCTGTCTGCGAACCGCGATCCTATCTCAGCCTCTGGAATGCTGGGATTACAAGCGTGTGCCACCACGCCTGGCATAGCAAGACCTTGTTTCAAAGTAAAAAATAAAAAGGATTGGGGTTGTAGCTTGACAGTAGAATGCCCGCGTTCAATCCCTCGGACCATGAAAATAAATAAATAAAACATAAAATCGCTTCAATATTTGTAGAAGAGATACTCATAAAATTAGGTAGTTTGGGGGAATGGAAAACATCTCTGGGGTCAGAGACAGAAACCAAGCAGGAGGGCAAGGGCAATCAGGACTCTGGGTGGTGTGTCCTGCTGGCCCGAGTGGCCGGGCCTCTGCCAGTCTCTTTGGTGGCTCCAGGGACCAGCTGAATGAACCACCTCCGGTCTTATTAGTCTGGAAGAGCTTCATTCTGGAAGAAATGAGGCTGGCCCTCTTCTCCCTGGCTCTGACATGACGGCTGAAACTTTTTTCCTCTAACTTACATTTTAATTAAGAAAGTCAGCCTTCGGTGAAAATTGCAAAAATTCTGGTACTTAAGAATCAATAAAATGTGCGCAGTCTAAAATGAGATTAATAATGGCCAAACTGTCTATTTTGGGTGCAATTATTTATTCATCAAAGAAAACCAGCTGCTTAAAACCGTAGTCCATCATGGACGGGCGAGACACTTCTACTTCAGCTCTGTTGGTAAAATTCCCTTCTATTGCTCCGTCTGGTGTTAAATATAAAAAGCAGGAAGGTTCATTCCCTACCTGCATACATTTTAAATAAGAATTTCAACATTATCTTGTCCATTTAAAATAATTGTATGAAAATGTGAAGAAATATGATCTTGTGAAAGCTGCAGTCTGACGCAGCCAGAGAGTGGGTGAGAAAGGGCAACGCCGCCATGATTTAAAATTCATGGAGCTGTGGCAAGATTGATTACAAGAAGCTCCTTTCTGGGACAGTCCTGGAGGCTTCGGGCAGGAGGCTGAGGCTCAGCAGGAGCCTGGCCAGGGTCACAGATCCAGCAAGGGCCTGAGGAAAGGCCACTCAGAATGGACAGAGGGTAGCAGGTCCTTCAGGACTCTTGCGCTACATGGATCCCCATCACACTGACCTTGGGGATGAAGGGAAAGACCAATGTCTCTATGTGGGGCTGGGGCAAGTCTGAGCCTCCTACGTCATGTCCCAAAGGCCAGGTGGAGGCTGGGGTTATGGAACAGAGAGGAGGAAGATGGCTAGGAGGAAGAAGAGAGAGGATCTAACATCTTCCTGCTCAGAACTTCAGCTAAAATTTGAATAATTTACCACCCTGCAGTGATTATAACCAACTCCCAGAGGGAAAAAGTAGCTGGGAACCAAAAATATTTCCCCTTGCTGCTGTCTATAACTCCCAACTGACCTCTAAAATTAGGGGAGAGGTCCAGACTGAGCCAGAACCTTCAATTCTGCTGTTTTTCTTTCCATGTGACTGTATGAGTTGCCTACTGCTGCAATAACAAAGGGCCACAAAGTCAGGGCTTAACAACACAAGATTATTTTACTGTTCTGCAGGTCATAAATCCAAAAAGGGTCTCACTGAGATAAGTCAAGGTGTCGATGGGGCTGAACTCTTTCCAAAAGCTCTGGGGGAGAATCCGTTTCCCTGACTTCTCCAGCTATTGGTGGCTGTGGGGAATCCTTGTTCTGAGTTCTCTTCCTCCCTCTTCAAAGCCAGTAGGAAGGGGAGCCCTTGCCACACCCAGGCACCAACCATTCTCTGCCTCCCTCTTTCCCCTAGAAGGACTTTCATAGTCACAAGGATAGTCCAGGACAATCACTGCATCTTAATATCCCGAACCTAATCTCATCTGCAACGTTCTTTTGCCATGTAAACCTCTACATTCTAGCTCGGGGGGTTACAATGTGATGATGTGAAGGGCTATTAGTCTGCTTACATAGTGACATTGGACAAGTCACTTGCCCTTTCTGGACCTCGGTTTCTCTGAAAGTATTATTTCTCCTGGTGTTTTTTATGTGAGTCCAAGGGAATAAGGCAATTAATATACCTATGGCTTACATTTCTTACTAAGAAATGTACCTACATTTCTTACTAAGAGAGGATATTTGTGGTGTATCTGAAGTCATTCAGTGTGGGTATGGGTGTGTGGTGCAGGGCGTGCCATGTGCTGAGCATGCACTCAGATACTGGGCTATGTCCCCAGCCCTAAACTCGGTAACCCCATTTTTGGGGGTGGGATATGCACAGCTGAATTTTGCCAGTGATTCTGCTGAATTGAGTTTAACATTTTCCCCTCCCCAAGTCAGTTTGTGTTTGCAGGCAGCAGGGTTCCTATTCTGCCTAAAACCTTGAACCTGGGGTAAGTTGAATTCTAGGGAGTTCTATGGGTCCTGCAGTCAGGATATTTTAACACACCCTGCCTGTCAGTTCCCAGACAAAATGCAGGACAGCGCTGGCCCTGTACATGTAAGGGGAGGTATGGGGGATCCTAGGGCCTCACGTGGAGGAGGGTGTGTGTGTGTGTGTGTGTGTGTGTGTGTGTGTGTGTGTCTGTGTGTCTGTGTGTCTGTGTGTAGAGAGTACATGGTCCCGCCCCCAGGAAGAAGGGGCCTATGGTTCAGCGGGAAGTGCCCTGCACTGATCATCCAAATGCCAGCTCTGCCCTTTCATGGTTGACCTTGGGTAGGTCATTCCTGGGCATCATTGCCGCTTCCCCATGGATAACAAGATGAGGGTGGGGTGTGGTCCTCAGCCCTGGCCACACATTAGCATCTTCAAGATTTTGTCCCGCTGTTGAAGCCAGCGGGGACTTAGCTTCCACAATGCCTGGCTGATTTGGTTGCAGCTCGTGGCTTGATAAAGCCTGAAGCCTGTCATTGCCGAAGGCCACTTCCCCAAGTCTGCCCACGGGTCACCTGTGGCTCTGGCCACTGAAGATAACCTTTGGAAGTGGTTAAAATACAGATTCCAGGTCTCCATCTCCATCTCTGGGCTGAATGAACCCCAAGAATCTGCATATGAACCACAACCTCCCCAGCGACTTGATGTGCTCCCAGATTTGAGCACAGGGTGGGCTCAGGGAAGTGGACCTCACTGAAGTTCTACCTGAACCCCCTGCTTTCTTCCTGGGCCCCCATCATCCATCACGATGAATCTCTATCACCCTCCTTTTCTCAAGACTGTATCAGGCTCTGGCTTTTACAGCCCAGCCTCATTCTTTCCAAGACCACACACCCTCAGGTTCAACCAGTAAAGAAATCTGCCTATGGAAAAGGAGCTCTGGGAATAAGGAATTCCCAAGCCTGAAGAGGGATGAGAGGGGTGAAGACACCCTGCGGGGCACCTCCATATTTCCTCCCTGCAGGTGAGCAGCCACCTGTCTCCAGTGTGCCCGCGGCGGCCCGAAAGTCCCTCACACCCTCCCCGTCCTTCCCTTTAAGCTCTGTCATTTGTACAGCCTATTAACCTTTAACTTTATGACTACCCAAAGATGAAATACTGGCAGCATTTAAGGCTGAGAATACTCCAGACCTACCTTCTTAGTTTGCAACAAGGGTGAAGCACTTCCTCTTAAATCAGTCATTTTTAATATCAGTCACAGAGACGCTGCCCACGGAGAGTATTTTTGGCTCCACACAGCGAGCTGATTCATAATAAATGGGGCAGTGCTGGGTCCTACTTCCACACCTCCCCTGGGAGCCAAAGTCCTTCTCTTGTTCCTGGGACAAATCCTCTGGGTATTAATAAAACCGCAGCCGTGCCTGGTGCACAAGATCTAGCCCTACTCAAGATCCTACTGACATATGCATATCTGCCGTCATCTTCGGATGAGGAGGCTGAGGCTCCAGGAGTGGACCAAGACACTGTGTGAGCAGACGGGGATGGGATCCTGCGTCCACTGTGGCTCCCAAGTCTGCGCTGATGAGCCCAAATCATCTAAGTTCATCTTTCTCAGGTTGTACTTGAAATTTGATTGACATTCACTGGCGGCTAAAATTGTTGGGAGAGCCCCAGACTTAGCGAGACGATGCACTTTTGGGGTGTGTGTGTAAACTTCTATCCCTCAATGAGATTGAGATTCTGATCTGCCACTTGCCTCAGGGTAACCAACCATCCCAGTTTGCCCAAATGTTCTCGCCTCATCTGAGCACCAAAAATCCTAGGCAAACAGGGATAGCTGGTTGACCTACTTACAGGGACCTGCTGCCTCTGGGCTCAGGACTCCCAGCTGTGAAGTGGGGATGGGACTTGGGGCTCCTTCCATAGAGCAGCATCTGGCAGTCCAGCACTGACCAGCAGAGGATGGCATTAAGACCCCATGGGCAAGCTGGGGAACACAAGGCTAGACAGGCACCTTGGATGAAGGCCCAGGCTCCCAGGAACCAGCAGGGACTTGGCATGAAGGGGACACCCCTCAGCCTGTTCCCTCTCCCTGCTTAATAGTTCTTCCTGGCACTGACCACCCTCCCGACATACTGTGGATTTGTTTACACAGCGTGCCTTCCTCATTGCCACAGCTGGCATGGGAAGATGGAGCGGGGATTTCTCTTTGTTTTTGGTTTTTTTTTTTTCACTGCGATCCCCCTGGCACTTAGAATGGTGCCTTGTGCTTTAGTAGGCTTTCATAGGTTTTTGTTGAACGAGGGAATGAAGGAAGGAAGGACCCAGAGACCTAATCTGATGAGTCGCCGTCACTATTGAACAGCAGCGCCCCCTCATGGCCAAGAAACCCAAGGCTGAGCTCTGAAGGGCGGAGGGTCACCTAATCCAGATGACCACAGCTCACTGGGATCTGGGGCCACTCCATTACTGCTTCTGGAACCTGCTCTCCATCAGTGCCGCCTGGTCCTCTGGACTCTTTGTTTCTCTTCCACAGGACACAAATTCCCGAAGCTGACTTTGGGCTGTGGTCCCCTTGGATCTAAGCAAACTGCTTTCCGGCCCTGGCACTGGGTGTGTGAAGCCATGATCCAGGGTACCTGTGGCTTGTGATGGGGCTCTGTTCCCTCTGGGCCCCACATACCATGCTGGTTACAACCCCACTCACCCCTGGCTGCAGTGGTCTTACTCACACGGTGCAAGCTGCGGGGGACAGCCCAGGCCAGTTGGGCAGAACTCGGAGCACGTTAGGGAAATGTAGTCCCTGGCTCAGGTCTAAGTCAAGCCTTACCCAGCTGTGACGTCTGAACTTCTTAACATTTATGTAAAAGTTTCTTTCTTGTTTTGGTCCCATTTTATGGTTAGTCTAAGACCAGTCTGAAAGATAATATATTGTGACTGTTATATTATTTATTTTCAAGCCAACTTATTGATTATTGTGTGCTGAAAATGACAAATGGTGTCTGCGCGAGGCACGGTCAGCAGGTTCTATTAAAGAAATGATAGTATTGCTCATGGATTGTTAAAAGGTTCAGTTTAGGTTCTTTATAGGTTTATATCCATCACTATTTAATGACCAAATGATGAAAAATATGAGCGGTGGGAACAATTTTTTTTTCTGTGGGAGTTTTATGTTTAAGCAGTTAGCAAAATAAGACACTCCATTTTGGAGGGGCAGCGGAGAGGGGAGCGCAGTGAGATTTTATTTCACCAGATTTAATAAATTGTAATAATTAATGTTGCTGATATTTAATGAAGCAGGGAATTTAATGAAGCAGGATATTTAATGATGCTGGGAAGGCAGAGTGGCAGAGTGGAGAGAAGCCCGGCATTTTCTGGGGGGGGCTCCTGCTGCTTTCAACACCTGACCATAGCTATCTGTTCCCTGCGCCCTGACCATAGCTATCTGCTCCCTGCAGATAGGGGTGGGGGGTTTGGCTTGCCTCGGGATAGGCCTCCTCAGCACTTGTCTTCCCCATTGATTAGAAAGGCCCAAGTGAAAACTTTCCAGTCCAGTGGGAGGTGAAAAGTCCCCAAGGGTATAGAAAGGACAGCAGGCCTGCACATCAGCAGGGGGCGGAGTGGGGGCTGGGTCTGCAACTCAGAGCCCTTGAAGTAGCCCTGATGGAGAGGGGCTGGTGACTAGCAGTCTCCAGGGACTCTGGGAGGCTGCTGTGGGTGACCAGGCACCCCTGGGCGACCAGGCACCCCTGGGCCTTGGTGCTCAGTATGTCTCAGACCATCTTGCTGAACTCAAAGCTCTGCAGTAGGAGGGGCTAGAGCAGGCGAGCTGAGATCCCTGTGCTGCCATTTCTCCCCTGAGGGCACAACAGATGGGCGCTCAGGAGCCTGGGGCCAGCAAGCCCCAGAACAGAGCTTAGCAGTTAGCAGTCAAGTCTTTCCAGAGGGGCGTCTGCGTGCTGGGCCTTCCAGCTCTCCTGCTACACCCGGTGATCTTAAATAGAAGGTTCTGCTTGGGAATCCCATTGCAATGCCTTCTTCCTGGGGTGCTGGAGGGCACGCCTACAGGGCTCTCTCCTTCAGAGATCCCGAGCATGGCAGGAGTGGAGTGTCAGGGTAGGGGTATAGAGGTAAGTAATAACCTGGTTCCTTTTATCCTGGGCTCCAGCCAAACTACATTTCCCAGCATTCCTTGCTGTTAACTGGGCCACAACACACTTTGATATCTGTGAACCCCAGGCCTGGCCCATAAGGATTACCCTTCTCTCTTCCCATTGGCTGATACAAGCAGACGCCCAGGGTGGCCTAGAAACCACATGTTGAAGTTGGAAGAGTCCTTGCCCTCCGCCCCCAGTGATGGGGATGCCAAGCTGAGCTCGCTCCCCTCAGCTCTGCCCTGCTACCCACTAGTTCATGAAATCAGCTTGTTTGTCGGGGGCCTGACTCATTTTGGGGTCTGCTAATCTGTTTCAACTGACAACCAGAAGTATGTGATTCAATTCTGTGGGGGAATGCCTGTATTAGCTGCAATTCTTTTTGAAACTCATCTTAAATCAGCTCAAAAGAAAAAAAAAAAAGGAGTACGCTGTTCCTGTGATGGGTAGAATGCAGATGGGATTAGCTTCAGGTGGATCCAGGATAAAGATCTCCACCCCCCCCCCATAGGTTCTTGCTCTGGGATGGTTGGAAAATGCCAGTCCACTCTCATCACCAACAGAAAATTAAAGAGCTGTGACTGGCTCTGCTTGGGTCATGTGGGCAGTTCTGACCCAGTGATAGTGACCAAGCAGATGGGGCCCTGACTGGCCAGCCTCTTACCTCTGGCTGTGTGAGAGGCAAGGTCAGAGCAGCCGACACCAGGGGCCGCTGCACTGCAGAGGCTTGCCTTGACAGGGGTTCATCCTCACCTTTGCACTCTTTACTTTTTCTTTTCTTCCGGTACTGGGGATGAACCCAGGGGCACTCTACCTCCGAGCTACACCCCCAGCCCTATTTTTTTATTCTTTATTTTGAAGAAAGGTCTCACTAAGTTGCAGAGGTCCTCACTAAGTACCTGAGGCTGACCATGAACCTGTGATCTGCCTAGCTCAGCCTCCCAAGTACCGGGATTACAAGTGTGCACCGGCCTCTTTTAGACTTTCTTTAAAAATAGTTTTATTAGTGATTTACAATCATTCACCATAATGAGGTCCCACGTGATACAAACACACACGCACATGGCTCCTTTCAGACCGTTGAGGTAGAAAGTGCACCAACCGGAATCTCTTTCCTCTGGCAGTGGGGCGCAGCACCGCCGGAGGAGGAGCCTGTTTTGAGGTTCTGTGCTGTGCAGCCTAGGACAAGGCTCCTGCCCTCTTTGGTCTCCACATTCTACAACTTCTACAACTGCTTGTTTAGTGGAGCCAGCCCACCATGCCGGGAAGTTACAAGGGCCAAATTAGAAGCGCACGTGGAAGGGCACGGCATGCTGGCAGAGCAGCAGCATTTCCATGTACCTTCCTCCACACAAGACCCACCTCCAGGGGACACGCTGCCAGGCACGCCTCCCCGAGCAAGGCTGCCCCTCTCCAGGCTCGCTCAACAGCGGGTACGATTTCCTGTCCCTCCTGAGTGGCAACGTCCTTAGCATCATTGACCCAGGGAGCCTTGCGGAACCCAGGGCATGTACGAGGGCATGAGGGCCTCCTAGGGAGGGCCCGGTCCTCCTGAAAGGGTGGCTGTTTAAGTTCCAACTTTTGGACCCCGGCAGTGACACTGCAAATAGGCTGCCTTCTCCCTAAATCAAAATGAGTGCTTTTCTGTAAAGACAGGGTGACTTGTTGGAAATGGCATGGTTTTTGCAGAATCAGAATCCTAGATCTGCCCCTGTTGGCTTAATTGCTTATGGTCTCTGAGCCTCAGTTTTCTGAACAGCACAATGGGCATAATACTTCTTAGCTTGCAGGGCAGGTCTGAGCATGAAGCCGAATGTGAAACGTGAGCTACATGTCGGACACCCAATAAACATAGGTTTCCTTCTGTCCAAAGTATGAGTGTAAATCAGATCGGCAGAGCTTGTTTGCATTTTGATAACACTTACTCCAAAACAGCTTTCCCAGCAGACTGTAGTCAGAGTACAGATTGGACCTCGAGTTACCCCTGTGTCCTAACACATCCCATTACTTAAGCTAACAGGAGTGAGTTTTGCCCTTAGGGATACAACCATGTCCAGGAGGGTCCTGTTTGGGTACCCACTGTATTTAAGATGCAGGAAATGGATGCGGGAACTGGGGAAGGGAGAACAACAGGAAGGAAAGAAAACTTCCCCCATTCTCCTTCCTTGGCCAGTCATTCCTTGGGAGAGACACTTGGCACGTCCGTGTGGGACACAATCTTCTCTAGGGGACAAGAGTGGCTCTTGAGGCAGTCATTTAAGAAATGGGCCTGAAGCCGGGCGTGGCGGCGCACGCT